>NC_071399.1:14100492-14403522 GCF_022682495.2 Desmodus rotundus | reverse complement strand
GATCCTGGGTTTGCCCAGCCTAAAACCTTACTGAACTTCGCGCTCGCCCCATAACACTTACACAGCGACTGTCAGACTTAAAGCTAGATGGCCTGGGGGCTCCTCAGGAACTAATACAAATTCATGCTGTAACTTGTGTCTCAAGTAATCTGCTTTCTTTCTTACTTGACTGTGAGCAACTGAAGGATAGGGACTCCATCTCACATCATATCTACACTGCTTAGCACAGTGCCTCCCATATCATGGCACTTGACAAGAGTTTCATGGATGAAAACAAGGAGCATCCAAACAATGAAATTTAATGTCTTTTGCACCAAAAGAAGAAAACAATCTGGTAGCATACTCTTTTCTGTCAATGTTTTGCCTTTGTGCTGTTTTCTGTAATTTTTCCCTCTCTCCATGGATTGGATTCCCTTTTTTTATGTATGTACATATTTTCTCTCAGTAGAAATTAGTGGAAAGCTTTTTGAGAAGATGTCTTTCCAGGAAGTATGCAGCCAATCAATACAGTATTCATTTAGAAGAATTAATTTGAAAATATCTCTCTGGAATCCACATTTTACATGGAAAATTTTTTATCTGAATCGTTAATTTTAAAGACAGTTTGTGACTTTTTGCAGTTTTGAAATGGTGTGAACATTCTTGATGCTTGAAAATAATTTTTATTGCCACTGAATAAACATGAAAGGAATGAATATTCTTTTTCCAAAATCTTTATAGTTATACCCAAGAGATTCCAGCACAGCTGGAAAGGAAATCCCATCAGATCAGATGCTAAGAAACCACGTATTTCTCCAATGCACTAGAAATGTACCTGGCAACTTACTACAGAATTATACAAATATTTAATTTATATAACTATAATACATAAGTTATATAAACGTGCATCTATTTTTTTATCATATAGATTTTTAACCAAAAAAAAAATTCTGCACCAAGAAACAAATCTACGCATTTGACAAACACAAGAATAATGAAGTCCTTGAAAAGAAGTTTGGTCCTGAACATCTGAGTCATTTGAATTCCAATCTAAGAACTGTTTAGGAATGTTTGGGACACCCAGCTGAGAATACCTCCAGTTTTAAACATGTTAGTTTAATTCATGATGAAGCCTAATATAGAAATTTAGTTGTTTCTGTAGCAACATAGCTAAACAGGTTGCAAAGAAATAGGGATTATGGCTCTATTTGGGCATGGGTTCTCCCTCAAGTTTTTCTGGAACTGACAGATGAAAAATACATATAAAACAGTTAATTTAAGAAACAGAAAAGGAAAAGATAGCTTAACATCTATTCTTAGTCGTCAAAATCTTTTGCAATAGAGAATTCAGAAAATTCCAATTTGTAGCAGACTCAGAGTATAGTGAAAATTGCAAAATTCTATGAGGGTGGCTCTAATCACCCTGAGGCCCAGTTTTGATGATCCCACTGTTTGTTGAGCTGTAAACTGAGGTTTAGGAGAAAGTAGATTGTGGTCATCACGCCGAAAATTTGCTTTGGATGTCAAGACTGATGGCCCCAAACAATGCCTGAATGGATATGAAAAAGTTCATCACATGTAGAATGAGGGCTTCTGAAGGGGACTGGGCAGGCTCTCAAGCCAATCTGTACATGGCTCGAGAGAGAGAAGAGACTGGCTTGGCTTGTTCTGTGTCTAGGGATTGAGGACTAGGGAGTGAGGTGAGGATTCCTACCTGCAGGCTGGACCTCCTCACATGGTTTGAAATTCCTGCCAGTACCAAAGGAGGGAGCATCTGCTTTTCTTACCAGCCAAACTAAACCTGGGGCAGAGGGTAAGGCTTGACAGTTTTTTTTTTTTTTTTTTTAAAGATTTTATTTACTTATTTAGAGAGAGGGAAAGGGAGGGAGAAAGAGAGGGAGAGAAACATCAGTGTGTGGTTGCCTTTCACATGGCCCCCCACTGGGGACCTGGCCTGCAACCCAGGCATGTGGCCTGACTGGGAATCGAACCTGCGACCCTTTGGTTCACAGCCTGAGCTCAACCCACTGAGCTACACCAGCCAGGGCGGCTTGACAGTTTTTGATTGTCAAGCATCAGAGATGGAATCAGACTGTTTTATAATTTATCCCTGATGTTTGACTGATGATGGAAGTATGCCGTGTTTCATTTAATTAAATTGTAACTTGCTTAAGTGTGGCACTATGGTGCTCTATGAGGCCCATTAGCCTGACCGGTAAGGGTGGTAAAAGTTCCATTGAACATCTTATTCAAGAGCCCGGCTTTGTGTATTTTTAGAAGTGAAGTAGTCACTCTTAATGCGGCAACTCCAAAGTGGATAAAGTGAGGCCTGTATTTTGGCTTTATTATGTAATCTTGATTCATATTTTGGGTATTTGTGAGACAAGAGATTCCTATAGCTATTTTCCTTGAAGTGGGAAACTTTGGATAAGTAATTGCTGTTCCTACCATTGGAAGAACAGGTCTTCGGCTAGTTCCGTTGGCAATGAATGGCCCAAGAGTCTGCACAAATGCATGGAGGGAGTCTATTGCTGGCCAGGGTAAGGTGACTGCCTAAAGTTCAGCTAATTTGGTGAACCCTTGATCCCATTCTTCATAAAGAACGTCTGGATGAAGAAATGAAAGCAGGAGCCCTCTAGGAGTCTCCATCACGGGTACTTTCGATGCTGTTCATAAAATGTACACTCCCACTGCTCTTCAGTCATTTGATCCCAGAGGGTTCTCCAGTAGCCAGGGGTCCAAGAGGGGAGAACTCTTCTAGCACCTTGTCAACTGACAAGGGACTGAGGATAGAAGAAGCCACCCTCTCCTGTGGGTGGGATACTCCAGAGGGTCCAAACTTAGCTCTATCCTGTAGGTGACAGTTTGTCACAGGAAAGAGGCCCCGGTGACTGTGGCTGAGCTTGGGGAGGGCAGCTTCATGCCCCACAGAAATGTATAGGGCATCACAGGCTCAGGACCTGTGGGAACCTCTGTTTCCAGGAGAGCCCTGTATGTATGCGTCCAGCACTTGTCACTGTGATGGTGCACAGCATGGGACTGAAGTGGGCAGTTTCCCACACCAGAAATCCATGGGCACCTTATGATCCTCACGAATGGTCCAGGAATTTCAGAAGGAATGAGGGGAGGTTGCCGAAGCCTCTTCAGTGGATGATTCTCTGGGGGCACGGAGAGGGGACACTACTGGGAGGTACTATTGGATTAAAATTTGAATAGATCCTGGAGCTCTCTATTATAGGGGACCCCAATTCAAGATGGACCAATTTGTGAACAACAAATTAAACATGCTTAAGTAAAATTTGTAAATGAGGAACCTGTTGCCTCCAGATCCAAAAATAAGCCTAAAAACCATTAGGCTCCTTTGGATGCTGTGGGCGTAGAGAGAGTCAATTGCCCTTCTTGACAATATTAGAGATGTAGAAACTCTCAGCTTTCCAAGTAATTTTCAGGAATTTAACTGGGGTTATACACCCTTGTACTAAGTACAGGAAAATGCCTATTCCTTTTCTTATGCTCTCTCTCTTCTTCTTCATCTTCTTTGTTTTCTGCTTTGTCTTCCTATCTAAAAGGAGATTTACTGTTCAGGGTGGGGCAAAAATAGGTTTACAGTTGTTCCTATGGAAAATAATACAATAATTAATAAAATATTAATGCAAGAATAAACTCTATGTTTCACCTACTCACAACTGTAAATCTACCTTTGCCCCACCCTGTATTTCACTCAATTTGGAGTACACACCTAAAAAAACTTTGATGCATTAAGAAAATAAAATTAAAATTCAGAGAGAGAGAGAGAAAGAGAAAATGTTAGGGAACAAGAAACCCCATCCACTCTTCCTGGAGAATAAATTCATCTCTTAAAAACATGAATATCTCTATACCTTCTGGAAGTATTCACACCGAGCTCCTAGGGCAGCAACTTTTCTAAAAGACATGACGTGGGAATGCACACCCTTGGAGAGATTTTCTCCTATAGTGAAGTGATTAGGTGGTGAGACAAGAACAAAACAGAAGAAACAGTTTTACAACTACCCTCTACAATACCACATCTCAAATATGGTATGTAATATTATCATTTCACTATATTGGTGACACAGATAAACCTATTACTTCTTTAGCAGAATATTGACTCTTTAGGCAAAAAAGGAAAGTAATATTGCATCCTTCCGTTAGAGTCCGTGGCTCTGAGTTTGGTTGGCTCCTTTGGGGAGGGAGATTGCACTCAATGCCTGAGGTTGTATGCATGGTAAAATGAAGTTGTAAAAATTGCACTGGGTGTCACTGACTTTGTCAGCACAGGCCTTCAGGAGCTTGTCTTTGTTAGAGCTGGTTGGCTTATGGAATGATCACTGGCGGGATCCTGGCCAGCGATCATGGTGGCTTGCTGAATCCATGAAAGCTGTTTCTGTCCTGGGTGTACTTCTGTCTGTGTGTTCTGCTGGGCAGTGGTGGCCAGTGTCTGCGTGCCTGCTACTACCTGTAGTGGCAGATTGATGCATCTGTGGATCTTTCTTGTGTTGGTCCCATTCCACTACATCATCTTCAGGGTCTGTTCAGGGCTGCTCTGAGTCTGCTGGGCTGGGTCCCGTGGCTGGATCTGGGAAGGGAACATTAATTTAATAGGGTGATCCAGATGATATATGAGTTGCTAGTATTCGGGATGAACTTGGAATAATGAGAAGTCAGAGATAGCAATTGACTATGTCCCGAAAGGGGTTGGGTGGGGGATTCTGTTGCTTTGAAGAATGAAGAAAAGTCTGAGTGCCAGGGGCAGAGGTGATAGGATCTGCTGATCTGATCTAGCCTGCAGCTTCCCAAGTGTGGTCTGGCCTCACTGAGGCCACATTGTTATAACGATATGCTTGAGCTGAATGGTGGTCATGGAGCTGACGGTCTGCTGGTCGTGCTGCTGGCCCTGGCCCTGGGCAGGAGCGAGCTTCTGAGCCAGGGTGAAATAGGGTTGGATGGGCTCAGCGGGAGGCACACTGATGTGCCTGCTTCTGACATACTGGCAATTCTGATCTCCTGGGAAAGTATCACTGAGAAAGTTAAACTGATCAGATTTTGTGGTTGCCATGGCAATATCATTCTTTTATAGACTCTGGCACTTGTCTTCTTCTGGGAGATCCTGGGATAAAAGCTGGGCTTCCTTAGCAAACAGCACAGGGGCATCCCACTGTTTATCTTCACATCCTGAAGCAGTTATCTTATACCATTACCTGTACCCAGCCATCCTTCAGTGTTAAATCCTGGGGGTTCTGAGGTGTCGGGCAGTCTAGAACCCAGGTCAGGGTATGGGATGGGGACAAAACAAGGGGGTGACGAAATCAAGGTGGCACCTGCCAACAGTCTCTCACATCTCACTTCGTTGCCAAATCTGCTCCTGGTACTCAGAGTTTTCTTCATTTCTCAAAGAAGCAGAGTTCCCCACCCCTCAGTTCAATTGCTATTCTCTGTCTTCTCATTTTTCAAAGTTCACCCCCCAATACTACCAGCTCAGAGATCTTCTGGATCACCCTGTACAAATTAATGTTTCTTCCTACCAGTTACTTCCTACTAGATGTCCACCATTATTTCCTTCAGTGGGCTTTAAATCAACTATTTGAGGCTTAATTTTTAAATTGTCTAATTTTTGTACCACAGTAGAATCTCCTTGAAACTGAGACCTTATATTAATTCCTTGGATCATTGCCATAATCTGAGACAATGAAAACATGGAAAAATACCATAGGATGAAGATCTGGCCTGCACACAGGTAGAAGTCATGCTTTGTGGGTACAAGGACCCCCAAAGAGAGAACTGAAGTTGTGGCAGGTGTCTACACCTTAGTTTAGCTGGGGCAACAAGGCAGGCCCATTCAAGTGAGATGTGGACGAGACAAAGATTCCCAAGGGCGATGCTGGCTCAAGGATGCTAGCCATCAGTTTGATGGAAACTTTGTTGGAAGTGTGCACAAAAGTTCTTCCTACTCACTCCTCCCTCCTTCCCTTCCTCCTTCCAAGGGTTTCAAAACTGCATTCCTGTCTAAAGGCTTTCCTCGCCTTCCATTGCCTTCTGTCCTATGGGATTGCCACTTCCAATCCCATATTGGCCCCTGGTCCTTATGGACCCAAACTAATGCAATACTTGGTATAAAAGAATTCATTCATGCATTCATTTAAAATATTGAGAACTTACTGTTTTGTAAACACTAGGAGTTTAAAGAATAAGACATGACACTGCTTTCAGGGGACTTACTGTCTTTTTGGAACACAAAACTAATATGTAAAATACAGTGAGGCTATTGCAGTGATAAATATATTTTGAATATAGTCAGAGATCTTGGCACTTTAAGGAAATTTATCTGATAGAATATACTATGTGATAAAAGTAGTCAAGGATATATTTCTGGAGTAGAAAGAATGACAAAATAAGAATGAAGAGACAGGCATGGGGCAACAGAAATTTATTGTCACACCGTTCTGATGGCTAGAAGTAAAACATCAAGGTGTTGGCGGGGTCAGTTCTTTCTGAGGGCTGTGAGAGAGAATCTGTTCTTTGCCTCTCGCCTGGTTTGCTGACAATTTTTGGTATTTCTTGGCTTATACAAGCTTCACCTCAACCTTTGCCTTCGTGTTCACATGACTTTTCCCTGTGTGCTTGTCTGTGTCCAAACTTTCCCCTGTTACTACACCAGTCATATTGAATTAGGGCTTTCCCAAATGACCTCATTTTAACTTGATTACCTTTTTGAAGGCCCTAACTTCAAACCAAGTCACATTCTGAAGTACTGTGGGTTAGGACCTCAGCATATAGATTTTGAGGGTGACACAATTCCCAGAATTTTATTCTAATTAAATCATTCTAGACTCTTAGCCGAAGGCAGGTAGTCAAAGTAAATTTTTTTTCCCATAATGGCTGTACATCAGAATTATCTGAGAAGCTTTCAAAATCTATCAATGCCCAGGCCCCCATATATGTGTGCATGTGTGTATTCTGATTTAATTGTCATGGGGTGGAGGTCTGGCAGTAGTGTTTTTAAAAAGCTTCCCAAGAGGGGGTGATATGCAGCTGCATTTAGAACTACTGTTGTGGGATGACAAAGCGTAAGGCAGGAAGGTCAGTTCGTAGGCTGCCTCGTTAACTAAGGAAAAATATAATAAGGTTCTGAAACAAGGCGTCAGCAGTGGGAAAGAGGAAGAGAGGACAAGAGAGATGGTTTCTAGAAATGGAAGTCAATCAGAAGGATTTGGTAAGTGATCAGAGAGAGAGGTGGTGGTAGCAAAGAGCGAAAGGTGACACCTGTGTCCCGTCAGGTACATGCCGGTGTCATCAGCAGATATTGAAGATAAAATAAGTTAGTCCTTTTGCCAAGAGCACAATCATTGAATTAATTGGGACTTTGAAAGTTCAACTTGTAAAATTAAAAACAAAAGAAAATGAAAGAAAAAAAGATAAGTGCTAAACAAACACCTGTTGAATAAATGAGTAAATATTCAGGTATTTCAATATATATGCAGTTTTTGGTGATAAAAAAAAAGGTTCAACTTGTTATTTTGACCTAGTTGTAGGTTCACATGCCCTTGTAAGAAATAACACGGAGGATCTCATGTACCATTTGCTCAGTTTGTCTCCATGTAACATCTTGCAAACCTCCTGCAATATCACACTGATGTATTCGAGGAACAGACAGTTCCATCACCACAGGGCCACTTTGAATTTGAGGTGCCAGTAGATGGTGGAAAAATAATACTTGTTAAGATGCTTTCTGTAGCAAGCACTCTGTACCTAGCTTTGAGCACTCAAGGGCAATGTAAATCCGCCAAAACTAAGTAAGACCCACATACTTTCAGCTTTCTCAATATCATAATACATGGTAGAATTTTTTAAATTTAGGATTTTATATAATGCACATCCAGCAGGAAGTTGGAAATACATATAGGTAGCCATTCTGACCTATAGAAGTTCTCCGGGAGGTTGCACACGCACTCACACACATGCACAGATACCCGGCGAGCACATACATGCACAGATGCGGCTCTTAACAGAAGGGACAAAATTTTGTGAGTGGCCACTGTATGAACCCCACACATTTGAAGCGATGAGTCTGTCTTTTAAAGGGTGTGTTTTCATTGTAACCATCACCAAAAAAAGAGTGATTAAAAACAGCTGGAACATATGTCTATTTTCACGTCCTCCATCTGGAGCTCTGCTTTTGGCTATCACAGACATTTTCCAAACAAAACTCTGCTGAACAAAATGATAAATGTGGAAGAGACATGTTTCAAGAGCTTTATAGAATCCAAAGCATTGGTGTGTGTTTCAAACAGAAAACTAACCCTTTAAACAACACAAATGGTTTGCTTTTGACAACTGAAGTGACATTTAATTTATATTTGTAATTGGGCAATGTCGTTAACTACAATGCTGGCTATTTAATCAGTTGGTACCATATACCTGGGAGGTAAAAATTAAGTCTTTTATTATTTGATACTTCAATAGGACAATTAGACAACTGACATAATGTGCTAGCCTATCTCTCAAGTGTGTTAGTAATTTGCTCTTTGATTCACCCTTTTCCTTTAATTTCCCCATGAAAACTACTATAACTAGACCCTTATCACGTCATGCCTTCAGTACTATAACTTACTCACTCTTTCTTCACTTGACTGTAGTATGTTTTTATACCAATAGATCCTATGTAATAATTCCAGGTTAATCTTTTAAAACATCACTTCTATTGTGTATGGACTAAAATTCAAAATCCTTGACTTTATTATCTCGGTCCTACTTCTCTTTTCAACAGTACTTAAGATTCCAGGTTTTTAAAGTCTTTGGTCCAAATTCCAGTTCTTCTAATTACAAGTGCATTTTGCAAAGATTCACGTCCTAGCTTAACTGATGAGTTTTGAGGATTTTAAATTAGTTTTCTGCCAAGGAAATAGATGAAAAATGAAAAAAAGATTGGGGATAATAGAATGAATAAACCTTGATTGATTTAAACCAATTAAACCAATCAATTTAAACCAAAGGATTAAAAGAGAGAAAATGGTATCAAGCATAACATTTACTTTAAGCTACTGGGTGGATTATCAGAGAGAGAGAATCCAGGAAAGAGAAATTTGGCAGGATGAGAAGGAAATAGTTATTTTGAATGTGGTGTACAACATCTACTTATTCCACAGTAGTTGAGAGACAGGGAAAGAGAGCAGAGTCAATGATTAAAATTTTTGGAGGCAGTAGGAAAATATAATTGCTATATTCATCCAACATAAGACCATTAAATATAAATTCACTCCACTACAGAAAAAAATATAGCCTGGGGTATAGTATATTTAATGCCCCCCCCATTTTACTGTATAATCAAGCAATAAAATTGAAGTGTATTCCATAAAAATGACAGAAACAGTATTAAATAAAAGTTCACATAAAAATCTTGGTACCATTTACCTTGAACTTTTGGCTCAGTGTAAGATGATTCAGAAATTATGGCTACTTGAGTATCTCGGCAGCTGTTTTCACAAAGACTAAAGATACAGACGTGGGATTCATGGTTAAGTGATATTTATTAGACTCGGAGAAGTATGGGGGCTGGGAGAGGTCATGGCTACTCTTTTGCTCTACATTTAGGGAAGTTCTTTTGTCTTGTGACCACGTACCTAGTTGTGAGATAAGCAAGGAGGGAGTGGGTCACCTGTCTAACCAGCTGGATTACCCAAGGGCAGTCCACCAGGTGGCAGATGGAGTTAGATTACCCACACATTCCTGTAAGAGAAGATATTTTTTCACAGTTCTGGATCATATCCACCCAACATAAAGCAGAATCTGATAACAATTATGGGTTGCTAGTGCACAGTGAGAAGTCAAATACCGAAGCCAGTCCTTGCCAAGTTTTTCTTCGTATTTTAACCACACGATCTGTATTCTTCATTAGGCTATCCCTCATCTGTCTAAACAACGGGCTGTTGTTAGTTTATAAAACTTAACCATTCTTGGCCTGGATGTGCTTATGCATACTTCTTTAAAGTTACAACAAAATGAAAATGTTTGCATTACGTATACAACAACTACAGAAAAAAAAAAACTAATTGAAAAACCCAAACCCAAACCAAATCTTTCTACAAATGTTTGGGAAGACCTAATAAAACAACATTTACATTTATAACACTCAGGGGCAATGATTCTCTATTTCTGCTGGGAAATTTTAACACATCTTCTTAGCAGCTTTGAGATAGGCACTTTGTTGGATGGACGGCATGAGCTCTTTGAAAGTAACTTTCGGGTCCATGTTGACTTGTGTTGAATAGATTGCATTGCTGAGAAGCTCACCTATTGAATCATGGAAAGTCTTTTTTAATTTCCACTTTTTTATTTTACTCACATTGAGGATTTTTTTGAAGTTGGTTAGCTATTTGCATATTTCTTATTTTGTAGATTTTTCTGTGTGTTTTTTTTTCTGCCCAGTTCTATATGGAATGTTCCATTTTATTCTCACAGATAAAGGAGCATTTTATACACCTCTTGGATCAGTTATATTTTTTAAAAAACAGATATTGTATAAATATTTTTATTTTTAAAAATATTGAAATAGAAAGGAAATATTTTAAAATAAAGATAAAAGAATTAAATCCACTCTAATCTAAATTATAAAAATATTTGTAAAATAGTAGTGACTTTGAAAAATTATAAACTACACCAAATATATTGAGTTCTGTGTATAAAAGTATTACTTTAATTTTCTGCTTTGTACATCTATGCTCTTTTAAAATTTTAACAAAGAACATGTATTTTTTAAGTGTGTAGAAAATAACAAAATTTTGGATAAAGAAACCTCACATGTTCTTGAAATTAAGGATATATATCCATACATATGTGTGTTATATATGTATATATACACAATACAAATATGTATTTTATACATATGCTTTTGTTTCATCTTCCCTATCATTTTTCCATGTATATGTATTTTTCTATATTGACACTGATTCTCTATAAACAGTGTTAAAGATATTTTTGATTTGTGGGCTCTCAACATTTTTAAAAGCATTTCCTATACCCTAATAATTTCCCACATTATGAGGCCTGCCTTTCCAATGGAGAAGCTGTACAGTTCATATTCCCAGTCTCTCTTGCAGCTATAGTAAGCCATGTCTCCTGGGTTTCATTAAGTAGAATCCCCAGCATGAGATTTGTGTTTAGAAGTGAGCAAGTGAGCAGGTGGCCACATGTGCAGTAATCAATATTCTGCTAAGCACAGGTGTGGGAATTTGGGACACAGTGATGGGAGGGTGTTCAGCCCCGAGCATCTTAGGCGCTCAGGGAAAGTGGCCCTCGTGTACTCGCTAGAATGGCCCAAATGATACGTCTGGGCAAGGGGTTGGGCTGTTTGGCTGTAGAGTTTTGCTTTTGAGCCATCTCTAAAAGATGCTGGGAGCTCTAAAACATTTTTAGCACTTTCTTTTTTGGATTAAAATATCCAGGGTGGGCTATGTATTTCCAACAAGGAGCACTGCCCAATGACTTACAATTTATATTTGTTTTCTTTCTTTCAATATTGTGTTAATTTTAAATAGCCTCATGAACAACTTTATACTTAAAAAGTGCTATAATTTATTTACTTCTTTAACATCTATAGAATATTTAGTTTGTTTCCATTCCATCAGTATAATAAAAGTGCTACATTTAACACTTACATACACATATACATTTTCACTTTCGTTCAAAGCAGATATTCCTGGAAAAGGAATTGTTGATACAGAATCAAAATGTTTTATACTTTTCAATGCTCTTTAAAAATGTTGCTGGCATTTTCTTCATCATAACCCCCAGGCAGCAATGAAATGGATAACTCCAAGGGATTCCAAGGTCAGAGTGAGTGAGCGTAATGGATGGAATACATTTATATGACGTGAAATCAGAGAAAAAGAAACAGCTATCAATAGTGTTTCTAAGTTATGGTAAGGAGCTAGGTTTTATTTAAGGTGTGGTGGGCAATCCTGGGAAGATATGAAAGAGGGAAATGAAATAATCTGATATACATTTGATAAATTAGCACCCTCATTGTTTTCTGGCAAGGAGGGAGAGCTGCTGGGAGATTTCTGTTGGAATCTAAGCCAGAGCTGATGGTGGACTGGACTTGGCTGGTAACAGTGCTATTAGAAAGATCTGAAAGATGTGGGCTACATTTCGGAGGTGTAGCTGATAGAATATATGGGTATGTAAGCTATTGAGATTGGAGAGAAGGCGGGCTCATGCGGACAAGAGCTTTGGACTCGGACAACTTGGGATGGGTAGTGGTGAAACCCACTAAGGTGGAGAAAACTACGGGAGGATTAGATTGATGGAATGGGGAGAGAAACCCAGGGTTCTGTTTGATCTTGTTCAGTTTATTGTACCTCTGAAAATTATTAGGAGGATTTAAAATCAGCAGTTGGATATACATATCTGAAGTTTGAGGGTAGAGATCAGATATTAATTCAGTGATACATTGGGAACTAAAGCCTTAGAATTGGGTGAGGTCACCTAGGGAGCACCTGTTGATAAAGAAAGAGACCACAGATAAGGCCCCTGGGCGACTCAAAAGTTAGAAGCCAGAACAAGGAGATTCTGAAAATGGGGTGACAAAAACTAGCTACATGGGACAAAAGGTCTATATTTACTGACTTTTGGGATGACTGTTAATTCAAGTATTCTGCCTCCTCCACTCCCCCTCCTTTTTTTTTTTACTGTTGAGATATTTATGACATTTTATTAAACTGTAAAAACTTTTCATAAATCAATAACACACTTTGCTATAAAATGTTTGAATTTCCCCCTCCTTTGTCTTTTGTTTAATTTATATCCTAATATCTCCCTCATTTTTTTTTTTTTGTAGCCCAATCTACTGATAACTTTAATGTACTATATAACTCACTGCTTTGATTTCCTTTAGGGGGTCCATCCAAAGTCTAATACACTGACCAATGTATTTTTCTCAATTTCTATACATTCTTATTTGAAAAATCACTTCAGCTTTTTAATTCATCTGGAATGCATTTGGGTAACTGAGCAGACATTTGCTGAAACTACCGAGTGAATCTTGGTTAGCCAATCTCGCTGGCAACGTTCTTCTTACTGAGCGGACTTCTCTCTTCAGAACCCTGAGTGCTGAGGGGCCAGGAGATGGGGCGGGGGCCAATGCACAACAGAAGACCCTGCACTACCTGAGCCAACAGCTTCTTTTTTTTGTGAGCCTTAGGATTTTGTTTTGTTTTGGTTTGGTTTTAGTGGCCAGGCAATGATGAATCTTTGTTAACCAGGTTTCGTCATGTTAGCTTCCCAACTATTCTATGTGAATCTGTCATTTGTAATTAATCCCAGAAATGTTACTGAGTCACGCTTTTTAAACAGGGTCACACCCTCATACCCTGCTCCCTCTTCTCCCCTCCCAATATTCCAAGCCTGAGTGCTATTTCTTTTAAGATAGAAGTAGTTCTTAAAAGAAAGAGGTAGTAAGGCTGTTTAAAATTTCTTCCAAATTTGCACTGCAGTATTCCTCGCTGACTCCCACCCAATCTGTGTTCCAGTTGGCTGGGACTTTTGATGAGAGCCATCATCAATTTTGTTAGCAGCAGACCAAGAGGAGGTGTTTTGGAGAGGGAATCTGGCAACCCCAATCTGAAGGCCTGGATCCCTTATTAATTTTTTTTTCTTTTTAGCACACCAGTTTTAGCATCAGAGAATTTAACTGCTTCAGTTCAGCAGGGTGCTTGTGGCAGCCACTAGTTTTGTCCACCAAATATCTCCAGTTCTCCTGGGCACGTGGTAGGATTGCAGTTCTTTGCTCCCCTGGAACTGAGCGTGACCATCTGATTTGCATCCATCAGTGAAATGTTAAGTGACAGTGATGTGCCTCACTTCCAGGGAGAAGATTTAAGACTCACTAGTCACCAGTGTGACAGTTCCAGAGACTGTCTGCCCTGTCAGCCTGGGTGCTGGAGATGGACCAGTGTGAATGGACATGTGCCTCAAATGAGAAATAAACTTCGCTGTTTTAAGTCACTTCGCTTACAGGGTGGTTTCTGATTAGAGTATAATGTAGCATCTCCTGACTGAAACAGAATCAGTAACTTGTAGTGGGTTGCTATGGTATTAATCTCGTTTGAAAACTGATTTTTTAAAAAGAAAACATATTGTCAGTAGTTACACCAGAAGTGACACAGTACAAATTGATTAGGAAATCAGTTGTGCACTTCCTTGGGCAAAGAACTTTACTATCCGTGTAGATTTGTTCGTAATGGTAAAGTTGTTGTTCATCAAGGTAAAAATCGTAATATTGTGACAAAGCACAGGCCAAGAAATTGAGACAAAACACTCATGCAAAGATCCTCTCGCCATAAGTTAACAATACAACTTGAATAAAAGTAAACATGAAGTCCGAATATAAGACTGACTGATTTAAACAAAAAATAAACCTTATGATCTTCTGAAGATTAGGCCTCTTTTATTTTTTAATTTATTATTATTATTTTTAATAGTTCATTTTTATTTTATTTTTTCATCACTATTTATTCCCCCCTACCCCCTTTTATTGATTTTTCCTAGGACAAGGTAAGGTCTTCCAACTAGGCTATTTAGGTCTACATTTCATTTCAGATGAGTTCTCTCTAATTGTTGTTTCCATGGCAATTGTTTTTATTTATTTATCTTTAGGAAGAATCTAATTCCTTGGTTTTATCCTTACATTGTATCAGATTCTCCCTCATTTCTTCCCTCTCTTTGCCTGCATTCTGATAGACTTCCACAAATTTGTGCTTCGCATCAGTGTTTCAGTTTGCTGTGTAAACCTTCTCTTTAGTCTACAAAGCCTTCAGTTTAATGATGTGTTGTACATTTCCTTTTCTTCTAAACCCAGTGTCTTTACATTGCATGTTATCGCCTTTTCAAAACAACATTCTGATCACCAGCAAGAAACACAGTTGTAATATAGAGATTGTTGCAGAACATTTTCAAGCAAGTAAGGAGCAATGGCCTAATGTCGGGTTAATTTTATTTAATTTAAACATTTCACATAAAGCATGCATATGCTAATGATATATTGCACTATCCCTTTCAGTCGGTCTTGAAGACGACCCTCAATCTTTGACTCCTGTTTTACTGTGACTTGCATATACTTCTGCATATCCACATTTGCTGTGGACAATAAGGTTGTCCGAGTCACAGACACCGTTTTTCTCTTTGGACATCTGGAGAATCGGACTGGGCAGACAAAAGGTCGTTGGTGGCATTGTCATCATTGCTGTCCTGCATGGTCACAGGCATTAGGATCGCTAAGAAAGAACTTATGGAGATGCTTCCTGCTCTTCCTCCCTAATCAAAGGCACTTTTAGTTACTTAAAGTTTTTTTGCTAATAAAATTCACAAGCATGCTCCTTTTTGAATGAGAGTTGTGTACTAGATGTCAGGTGGCCATTCTCCTGACTGTTCTATTATAAATGTATTGATTTTCATAAAAGCATATTAAGTATCAAACCAACATCATTGAATATAGCTTCTTAGAAAAGTAGAAATAATAATTAGGTAAGCCAAATTAACATATCTCTCAGTACCTGAAAAGTCAGTTCTGTGTTTGAAAGTTTGATGATAAAGAAAAATTCATCAATATTCCTACTTTTGGCATTTTCAACATACTCTCCATGAGTGAAATGAATATCAGATATTAAATTTACATTTAATATTTAAGTGTTCAAAGATATCTTAAAAGCTTTGACTCTTATCGAGTTAAAGAAATCTGGGTGAAAGATCTGCTGGTAATGATTAGAGATAACATATTTAAACACACACATGCTCTTAAGTAAAGAAAGATTACTAATTGTGAAAATATGTATCATAAATACAGTGCCAGAAATTGCCTGTGGTTTATTGTATCACGGTACCTTGAAGAAGATCTTTAAGTAGAACAACACATCTCTTTTTCTGTAGGTGCACAAATGTTAAATCAACCGAAATAAAATGTTTGCAGTGAATCTTGGGGAAAAGCTGTGATCACTGCAATTTATGGATTTTTCACTTCTAAATATATCATGCAAAAGTTATCTAGAAAACTAAGATATTCTCTTTCTTTTACACATGCAATCCCTGCATGTACATATATATGCTTATGTCTCCTAGAAGTACATCTGATGAGTTTATGCCCTGAAGTAAACCATTTTTCACTGTAGAAATGTTCTTTTGAAAGGAAAATGATACAAGTCATGCGGATAGAGTTAAATGATGAATCGGTGAATTCTAATAGCATCACATTTATAGTCAGTGATTGGATGGCAGCTTCAGCATAAAACTTAGCTCAGTGTGTAGAAGGGAGGCATTAGGAACCTCTCCAGTGTGGCCTTCTATTTCCTTATTGCTAGTTCCCTTGACGTGGTAGGACTTGGAGGTTGGAGGCAGTTTGGGGACAGAAGGGAAAACCTTCCTTGGCAGAGCCCCTGAGCTGCCGTGGCTCACAACACCCTGAAAAAACAGGCTTCAGCCTCCAATGCCTCCTATTTCCGGTTCTGCCACTGAGGCTCTGAGGCACTGTCCCAACCTACTCAAGCGTTTTGATAATCAGATTTCTAGTGGTGTTTCTTCAATGTAGTTGATACTTTCATGGGAAAGATAATGTTTTAGCTCCTTAGGAAGTTAACAGAGGAGCAGTACTGGATTTTAGGAGAATCTGTGGTTTCAGTGAGAGCATATGAGCTTAGAAAAGAGGCAGAAAGGAGAACAGAGACGCTTCCTACATGGCAGTCTTTCAAATGAAAGTCTAACTTCCCTTCCACATTTTCCTGGGGACCTGGATCCTTCCAGAGCCCTGGCTTCATAGAAGCAAAAATAATCACATGTAACACTTCACTCAAACCGGGATGTGCCAAAAAGTTAAAACTCAAGCAATTCTTCTTACCAAATACTTGTCATAATCAATTTCTTCGTAATGTCAATCTTGAGAGTGGTAAATTATTTTAGAACCTTACAATTTTCTATATTGTTAAATGCTTATGTACCCAGTGTGGGGGTAGGGTACAGATCAGAAGCATGTTTTTATTTATTCTTATTAAGTTTAGGTGACATTGCTTAAGAAATTTATGTAGGTTTGCAGTACACAATTCTATCACACATCATCTATATATTGCATTGTGTGTTTACCACCCAAAGTCAAATCCCTATCCATAAGAAGTAACTTATCCCATTTCTTTCTTTCTTTTTTAAAGAAATTTTAAAATAAAGGCCATGTTATTTAAAATACAGGTTTTGGGACTTCTGGCGAAGATGGAAGCGTAGGTAGACACACTGTGCCTCCTTGTATAACCAAAAGAAGGAGAACAACAAATTTAAAAACAAAAAACAACCTGAACTGACAGAAATCAAACTGTATGAAAGTCCAACAACCAAGGAGTTAAAGAAGAAACACTCACCCAGACTGGTAGGAGGGGTGGAGATGGGCAGCTGGGCAGAGAGGACTCATGGCAAGGCAGCAGCTGGAAGACTGGGCAGTCCCACATTTGCGTGCAGATAAACCGGGAGGACAATTGGGGAGTGAGAAAGACTATGCAACACAGAGTTCCAGCATGGGGAAAATAAAGCCCCAAACCTCTGATTGAAAACACCTATGGGGGTTGAGGCGGCAGCAGGAGAAACTCCCAGCCTCACAGGAGAGTTCATTAGAGAGACCCACAGGGGCCTAGAATGTACACAAACCCACTCACCCAGGAATCAGCACCACAAGGGCCCAATTTGATTGTGGGCACCAGGGAAGTGACTGAAAACCGGCAGAGAGCAGAGCGGAGCAAGCGCCATTGCTCCCTCTCGGCCCCTCCCCCACACAGAGTGTCACAGCACAGCCTCAAGCGTTACCCCACCTTGGTGAACACCTAAGGCTCCGCCCCTTACTACACAACAGGTGCACCAAGACAAAAAAAAAAGGCCCAAATGAAAGAACAGATCAAAGCTCCAGAAATAATACAACTAAGCAGCGAACAAATAGCCAGCCTATCAGATGCACAGTTCAAAACACTGGTAATCAGGATGCTCACAAAATTGGTTAAATATGGTTGCAAATTAGATGAAAAAATGAAGGCTATTCTAAGTGAAATAAAGGAAAACATACAGGAAACCAATAGTGATGGGAAGGAAACTGGAACTCGAATCAACGGTGTGGACCAGAAGGAAGAAAGAAACATCTAACCAGAAAAGAATGGAGAAACAAGAATTCAAAAAAATGAGGACAGGCTTAGGAACCTCCAGGACATCTTTAAACGTTCCAACATCCTAATCATAGGGGTACCAGAAGGAGAAGAGGAAGAGCAAAAAATTGAAAACTTATTTGAACAAATAATGAAGGAGAACTTCCCTAATCTGGCAAAGGAAATAGACTTTCAGAAAGTCTAGGAAGCTCAGAGAATCCCCAAGAAGTTCGACCCAAGGAGGAACACACCAAGGCATAGTATAATTACATTAGCCAAGATTAAAAATTAGGAGAGAATCTTAAAAGCAGCAAGAGAAAAGGAGACAGTTGCCTACAAAGGAGTTCCCATAAGACTATCAGCTGATTTCCCCAAAGAAACCTTGCAGGCAATAAAGGACTGGAAAGAAGTATTCCAACTCATGGAAGGCAAGGACCTACATCCAAGATTGCTCTATCCAGCAAAGCTATCATTTAGAATGGAAGGGCAGATAATGTGCTTCTCAGATAAGGTCAAGTTAAAGGAGTTCATCATTGCCAAGCCCTTATTATATGAAATGTTAAAGGGACTTATCTGAGAAAAAGAAGATAAAAAATATGGACAGTAAAATGACAACAAACTCACAGTTATTAACAACCACACCTAAAACAAAAACAAAAACAAACTAAGCAAACAATTAGGACAAGAACGGAACCACAGAAATGGAGATCACATGGAGGGTTATCAGTGGGGGAGTGGGAGGGGGAGAGAGGGGGAAAAGCTACAGAGAATAAGTAGCATAAATGGTAGGTAGAAAATAGACAGGGAGAGGGTAAGAATAATATAGGAAATGTAGGTGCCAAAGAACTTACATGTATGACCCATGGACATGAACTAAAGGAGGGGGGAATTCAGGTGGGAGGGGGTGAGCAGGCTGGAGGGGAATACAGGGGGGGAATGGGACAACTGTTATAGCAGAATCAATAAAATATACTAAAAATAAATAAATAAGTAAATAAGTAAGTGAGTAAGTAAGTAA
Organism: Desmodus rotundus; assembly: GCF_022682495.2. Classification (NCBI taxonomy): domain Eukaryota; kingdom Metazoa; phylum Chordata; class Mammalia; order Chiroptera; family Phyllostomidae; genus Desmodus; species Desmodus rotundus. Next base: position 14,384,346 of record NC_071399.1, on the reverse strand, counting down.
ATAAATAGTATAGGAAATGTAGAAGCCAAAAAACTTATATGTATGACCCATGGACATGAACTATAGGTGAGGGGGCAGAATGTGGGTGGGAGGGGTGTTCAGGGTGGAGGGGAATAAAGGGAGGGAAATGGGACAACTGTAATAGCATAATCAATAAAATATATTAAAAAATAAAATATAGGTTTTGCCAGTTGTTCTCAAAACATTTTGGTCTTAAGACCCCTTTACACTTTTAAAAATTATTGAGAAACCCAAAAAGATCTTGTTTATATGAGGATTACATATATTTGCTATATTAGATATTAAAACTAAGAAATGTTTAAAATAGTTATTCACTTAAAAATAAAAAAATTCATACATGTTACATTAGTGTTCACCAGAAAGATGAGATCAATAAGATGTGTGTATCAGGAGAGAAAGTTTTATTATGAGGAACTGGCTCACGTGTTTATGGGGTTGGCAAGTTCAATATCTGAATGTGGGCTGGCAGGCTGGAGGCCCAGGAGAGCTGATTTCTGTTTCTCCCATTTCTTAACATAATTAATCATCTGATTTTTGTTGAGACAGCTAATTTTAGAACTCACTTGAATGAGTTTTAATACCCTGTGAAAACTAGTAAATAATTTGCCTAGAACACCATCACATTGATTGGGCTCTGTTTCTTGGCGTGTTGATAAATTTAGATAGTTTACTTTTTTTGTTAAATTAAAATATGCACCTCTATGTTATATATCTGAAGTAGGGTAAGAATGGTTGTGAGCGTTTGTTGAAGGATAAAAGCTTGAGTGGAACGGCAGTATGCACAAACCTAAGAGGCATTGACCAAGCTATAATACATTCTATTGTGATACGTGAAGTGTACACATATTTAATGAATACATTTTTATTCAAAGTCAACATCTTGTCCTCTTGCAGGCCCCCACTCAAAATACATTTCACAACTGCATGGAAGGGCTGAATAAATAAAAACCTTGCAGACAAATTCTGATCTATTTTTAATTTGCATTGCTACATGCAGGAGTTGACATTACATCCTATATAGAATAAGGGAGCCAAGAGACAACTAAATTTAGCCACTTTTGTGTGGAATGCAGACTTGCATAGTTATTGGGAGTTAAAGAAGTTCATATATGAAAAGAAAAAAGAGGTATCAGAGTCTGATTACTAATTTTACTTTGCCACTGGTAGTGGTCTGCCTTTTGCTTAAATCAACCCTTGTAGGCTTCGAGTTTCTTATCCAAGAGAGAGGCTTATTTTCTAGAGGTTTTTGGATTGTTGGTTCAAACTTTTAAGTATAATTAGAATTGTTAAAATGTCAAATAAAAAATAATTTAGAGAGGTATACGAGAGAAAGTGAAATCCAATGAAAATTTCACTATTTTTTTTCATTCATATCATTTTTAAATACATAAGAGTTGTGTTTGGTGCATACTGCTAATCGGAGCATTTTGGGGGCTGCCTTTGCTGAGCGGGCTGGAGAGAGAATGGGGAGCGTGACTCCCTCCCCCTCTGTGCTGAGCCCACTCAGAAGGGTTCTGTTTGGGTCACTTTTGTTATCTACATACTCAACAAATATTTCTGTTGGAGAATGAAATTCTTGGCTAAATAAGATAGAAGAGTACCTGATAAATGATTCCTAATATTCCTTTTAGAATTAATCTACTATTTTAGTATTCTATCTCTTATGAACTGGAAAACAATGTAAAGTTTTCCAAAAGTAGTTATCTTTCTTTTACTTCAATTTAGAAACTGATATTAACACATTTACATTGGAATGCACTGGATTTTTCTTGAAATTTAATTTCAATAAAAACCTTCCCTTTCTGGTAGAAATTAACAGGCTGATTCTACACTGGGAAATGTAGAGGTCCTGGAATAGCCAGGACAATACTGAAGAATTATAAAAGTCCTTAGAATAACAAGTGGAATGTGGAGGTGAGAAAGAAAAAGAAATCTGACTCACTATGTGTGCATGGGTTTGTATGAGGTGTGCACATATTGGACAGTGTGATTCAGGCTTAGCACCCTCACCATGCTCACCCTTCTTAAATGGCCTTGCTTGACTGAGAGGCACTATCCAGTTTTACTACTTGGAGAAGTTGGCACGGATGGCAGAATCTCAAGAACCCTAAACCTTGTCATTAGAAGACCATGAAAAACACGCTTCTCTTCTTTTAGGAGTTGTGCCCCAAATTCAAACTATCGAAGGTCCCCAGTTATGTCACTCTCAATGATTTCTCTATGCATTTTTATTTAAGTAAGTGTACTGTGAGGAGACATACCTGTTTCTCTGATAACCTTTCATTTAACTTATAAATGCTCTCAAGGACTGGGTTGTATGGAATTTAATCACTAAAATCTTAAGTAAGAGGAAATAAATTAAGGAATTCCTAGGGGAAATTTAGACCTAAAGTCATTAAAATGTCTCAATGAGGCCCCATAGTCAACAATTCTACTGGAAAAAATATTCAGTTAGTCATTTTGTCCGAACCCCAGAAACATAGCTGCAACTGGAGTGCCTTTTAAACAGCTCAACACCAAAGACATCTTGCTTTTTCTGTCATTACTAGCACAATCCTCAAGCCGTCATTTTTACTCCAGTCAGAAATTAGTGTAGAAATATTTGAAAAAAAGGAAAAATGGAAATATAAAAATACACCATAGTATTCCTGTACAAGATGACTTTTATTCCTAACAGAGATTCCTTTTATATTTATGTTTTTCAAAATCTTAGGTAGCTGAAGAATTCTACTTTATTTAAAGTAACCTTATTTTAGCATAAAACAATGAAGTTTCCATAAACAGCATCCAAAATGAAGTTTATTTTCATATTTTATACATATATACATTTATAAGCATGGACTGCTCAGGACATTTATTTTTATAGATTTGCCCATTTACAGTGTAAAATCACTTAACAACTGCTGCAAATAGACTGTACTCATTTTACATATAATACTCATAAAATCATCATGGATACTTTCCCAATTTAAGTTGTATTTTATTCTTTGCTTCCTAACAAATACATATTCATTTATTTTGGATCCCATACACTTTTAAATTTCAGTCTCTGCTTTCATCCGCTCTTTTATAAAGTTACACGAAGCCCTCTGAAGGCACACCCTTGTCTCGGTTACGATTATTATAGATGTGGCAGCACCAAGCAGTTCTAATACAATGTTCGGCCACCTACCAATTAATGAGCCTTGCTCTAGGTCTGGCTTGTCATCTTTTCATTCCAATAACCACGCTTTGACTAGCTCTTGAGCTCAAATTCCCATCTGCCACTAAGCAGACGCTATCTTATACTTTAATACCTAAGTTCCTGTTTGAGAATATGATTTTTAAAAATATTCTGTCCATTTGATCCATTAAATAACAGAACTTGTAAAGAAATGCTGACGTTTTACCATGTGAGCCATATTTCTCAGATTGCTAGAAATGGGGCAAATATTATTTTTCAGGTTATATGCCCTATTTTTGATTCCTGGAAACATAATTGCTATAACCACATTAATAATCATAAGGAAGTACTTGTTAGAATAATCAGGCTAACAATATAAACCTGGTATAAGAGATGGCAGCTTGGATAACTTGGCTAAGTATCCAGTGAAGAGTTCAAGTAATAGGACGAAGAAACAAGAAAATAGAGAAAGAGGAATAGAGGAATGAACTGAGTGCATTTTCTAAGGAATCTGAGACCTTTAGCTTTCACTATATATATTACATAATTTCAAGTTCTAGAAACTGCATCATATGGAAGGAAAAAAAAACCTGCTTTGGCAATTTTGCTAGCCAAGTAACCCAGAAGTAATATTTATATTTCATCTTGGGTTGTTTTTCCACAGGAATTTTCAATGTGTCCACTATTTTTCAAAATCAATTCTGTGTTTTTACATTTCAAAAAAATATATGACATTGAGCACCAGTGACTGCTGACATCACAGAAAGGAAAACAACCACAAGTTAAGTGGCTCCTGATGGCAGAGCACAGGCCAGCCCTGAAGTTCCTGGCCAAGAGTAGAACCTGAACCCAAGCGGTGCTTTAGACCCAAATACCAATGTATAAAAAATACAGAAAGCAGTGAAATATCTCCGACTACACCATGGGACTGCAATCAGCAAGATCCAGATGGGGAAATTCTACAAGACAGAAATCCAGGTTTTTTTCAAACCTGGGGGAGGCAAGGGGGTGGAGGGACTGAGCAAAAAGTAAAAGGACTCATGGACACGGACAACAGGGTGGTGATTGCTGGGGGGACAAAATGGTAATGGAAAAAATACAATCACGATTAAATTAAAAGATAAAAATAATCTAAAACATCAATCACTTGTTTTATTTAGATCCTGATTTTAATAAATGTTTAAAGGTGACATTTAGGACACTACAGGATAGTTATACATTTGTTGTTTACTTGATGACATTAAGGATGTTAATTTTTAAGGATGTAAAACTGTGATGCATAGCATCGTAGTGAATTAAAGAAGAAAGCTTATTTTTTGGAGAGGCATACTGAAATATTTACAGATGAAATGATATGCTTTCTAGGATTTACTTCAAAATAATGTGGCAACTAGGAAAAATTTAAGGGGCTGTGCATGAAACAGAAATGGCTACATGTATGAATTTCTTAATGCTTAGTCCTCAGCACCTAGGAGTTCATTATATTGCTGATTTTGTAATGTGCTCAAAATTCCTCATAGATTTTTACAGTTATGGCAAAATAAAGGCATTTCCAAGCCACTGAATAGACAACAAAAAGAAAATGAACTTTTCAAATTCCTATTGTTTCCCAGAACTTTGGCTTTTTATAATTTCCAATTCTGTTAAGGTTAGGGGAAAAGGACTTTCTCTTCTCCTTTATTTGGAAAATTTGTTTATATAAAACCATCTGTAGCTGGTATACTTTTCTACTTATTATCAGACTATTTCATGTGTATTGATAATACAATTGAATTTTAAGGCATAGATGTTTTTGCTAGATTGTAGACTTATTTTAAGATATCAGAAATTAAGATTTCTTAAGGTTTTTAGGTGGTAATACCTTTCATAACATTGTGGTTAATATAACAAAGTGAACACGCTTTTAAGATAATTAAATTTATGATAATGAATAAATTAAATTGTTCAAAGAATGATAGTTTTGTTTAATAAAATTAAAAAAAATCTTACTCTACAAATTGTAATGAGAAATACTAAGAACACAAAGACTAACACTTAATTTGTGATCATTTATTCTTGTGCATAAAGACACTAATGGAACTATGGACCTAGTATTTCCCATCCAGGCATTGGGATGCTGAGTTTCACGGTCACCCATTTCTGTGTTATGGTTCTAACATCATTTACTGATTTAGGAGTCTTGGCAATAGTAAAATAGTAATTAATATATACAATTCACTAATCTAGACAGAGTTTGGTTCATGAAAATCACTAACTTTTTCTTCATATTGCATCAGAAATTCTTACATGGTATCGAAACAGCAGATAAGTCATTGATGAACAGAGAAACAATAAAATCATTACTAGGGTTTTTTAAGATTAGTGTGTAGTAATATTTCCTTTTTTGCAAACTAAAATAGGTAACATATTCAACATAAAAAACATGCAAGGTAAATTTTAATTACTTATACGGAAAGTAATTACTAATTACTTATTACTTATTACTTACACTTTACATCATACTGACATTTTCAATCTCCCTAGGATAAGAATCCAAGACCTTTGCCCTGTTTGGAAACAACCAACTGAGTAAATGCAAGTGATTTTAAATTAAGGATGACTGTGCAATTACTTTAGGAAAGAAAAAAATGAGCTTATCCATTAGTGTTATAGGTTGTGGTAAGGAAAAGCATGCTGTCTGTTCATTCAATTAACTCTCAACCTCAAGGCAAGTGATCATTTCACATACCTCATTGTTGATAAAGCAGCTCAAATTTTCTGAAAAGATATGCTTTTTGACAATATAGCCTTGATAATATGCTTCTCTGGCTCTGCTTAGATCTATTTGGTCCATTAGTTAATTGTCAGAAGAGGTAAATGATTTATTTAATAATAAATTCTAAATAATAATAACAAATTCTATTTAAAAGTTTATGATAAAAGAACATTATAAGTTCTTTTATAATCAAAATAACTATACACATATTTAAACATTACTTTAAAGAGCAATGATAGATAATCTTACGATTTCTGTATTGAAATGATCCAATTAACAAAATGGAGATGGAAAAAATGAAAATGCAAACCCCAAACAGCATCATCTGCTTTAAACTGAACAAATATTTTCACTTTCAACTATTTATCTTTCCAGAAATCATCTTTCCAAACAGTTATATAGCACAGCCTTGCAATGACCAATTTTTGTTAAAAAGTCACATTTCCATGAGAAAGCATGACACAATTTTACATGGATGCAATTCCAATGTCAGTGACACTAATCATAAGTTTTTTATGTACATTCAATCATAGGCATTTTAATCTACATGCATTAAGTATGATTACTATATTTTCAGAAACATGTGAACATGCAAACCTCTCACATAATAATGCATATGTGTTGTTATATGTGATACTCAATACAAAGGAGGAGTAAGGGTCTTACCTAGTTATCACCTGTGCTGGTCTCAAGCTGAGCAGAACAAATGGATTCACCAGCAAGGTCTTGCCTGATAATCCTGAGTGAGTGAGGCTGCCGTTTAAAGGGGTGAGGGCAACTGCAGTCTCAAGGGGTGGGGCTTGCCTTCAGTCCTGAATTCCCAAGGGGCTGTTTCCAATCAGAGAATGCAACTGCAGACAATGAAACCATTCTCCATTTGTTGACCCTGGTTTTGTCTGTACAATCTGCTGTGGGTGTATTCATGCCTCAGTAGAGGGAAATGACGTGCATTTCATTGAAGTTTATGGTGTGAAGAGTATGTTGAAACAAGGATTATATGAAAACAAGATTGATCTTTCATTTCTTTGAAGCTTTCCCTTTGTGTGGTCATTTCTTCTAAGTTTTCCCTGTCGAGGTGGAAATCATAAAAAGGCTTAACTGCAGCAGCGTCTCCCTCACCTGAGAACACAGGGATGCCGGAACAAGACTTGCGGATGGATACATGTGGTCTCTGCCTTGAAAATTTCACGATGGGAGTGGAGGCTCACTATATTTGGAACCCCCCTTCTTCAACTCAGGACAGTGTTTCATATTAGATGATATTTTATATTATGATTTCTTATGTATAATATTTTCTTTTTTTAATTTAAAACTTCTCCTCTGTATTATTTTAATTCTTGTTATCCCAAAGTTCTCCCCTTTGTCCTTCTCTGTCCAGCCCACCCCTGCTCCCACAGTCCATCCCTACACCATTGTCCATGTCTTAGGGTCATTCATTCATGTTGTTTGACTCATCCCTTTGCCTCCTTTTCACTGTTCCTCCCTGCCCCCCTTTCCTCTGGCAGCTGTCAATCTGTTCCTTGTTCCAGTGTCTCTGATTCTGTTTTGCTTATAGTTTATTTTGTTCATTAGATTCCTCTTATGAGTGAGATCATATGGCATTTGTCTTTTACCAGTTGACTTTTCACTTAACATATGGTCTCCAGTTCCATCCATGCTGTCACAAAGGGTAGGAATTCCTTCTTTCTGCTGATAGTATTCCATTGTGTAAATGTACCACAGTTTTTAAATCCATTAATTTACTGATGAGTACCTAGGCTGTTTCCAACACTTGACCATTTCATACAGCACTGATAAGAACGTAGGGGGCATAAGTTCTTTTGAATTGATGTTTCAGGATTCTTAGGGTATATTCCCAGCAGTGGGAATATACTGGGTCAAAAGGGAGTTTCACTTTTAATTTTTTTAGGAAATTCCATACTGTTTTCCACTGTGGCTGTACCAGTCTGCATTCTCCTAGTTATTTTCAAAACATTGTATATAAACTCATACATCTTATATTGTATTACAAATAAGATATCCTTGTTTGATTATGTCTGAGAGTTGCATTTTCCAGAAATATTTTTCCTTTTTGCTCAGCTCTCCCAGCTTGTTCTGACACATTCTTCATCCAAGTCTCTGAATTTATTTTAAGTCTGTATCTAGAATCCACAAGCTTCTCACCACTGTGACCACTAATGCCCTAGCGTCGCTGACCATCAGATAACCATCCCAACGAGCTTCCCCTTTTCCCTGCCATCTGTCTTTTCCACAGCAGCCTGGTGGATCCTTTTAAAACAGAAGTCGGACCAGGTCGTTCTCCTGATCCTCCAATTACATCATACTATAATAAGGAACCTCGAATATTCTCTAATAACTCCTAACCAAATTCAGAATAAAATAAATTCTTTACAATACAATTCCTTGCAAAGCCTGGCCCCTCACCCCAGCTCTCTGACCTTGTATAACACTTACCCCTTCTCCTCCTCCGAACCCATTGCTCCCTGCATTCTAGGAAGACTGGCTTTCCTGCCATTTAAAGGAGCCAAAGGCTCTCCTGTCTCAGGAGCCAGCACCTGCTGATCACTCTCCTAGAATACTCTTCCCCAGATGAGTTTAACTGTGGACTCTTCCTTAACTACCAATAGAAATAGCAAATATCTACTTCCTCATGGCCTTCTTACCTTGCTTTAATTTTTCTTTTAGCATTCAGTAATTTATGCTTTTATTTGCTCACTAGTTGTCCACCCAATAGAATATAAGCTTCATGACAGAGGGGACTTTGTGGTAGTTACTCACACATCTCAGCACCCTGAGTCAGGCTTTACAATGAGTAGGTATTGAATATTTTTTTAACTAATAAATATTTAAGCTTCTTCCTTGTACATTTTATATTTTAATAATTAAAATCTAGTGGAAAAAATGAAATTTCACTCTATTCTAATAATGGTTTATGTGGTTGTATAAATCACCTAGTAAATATATCTTCAAATCCTAGAACCAGTGTTGCCCAAATAAATACAATAAAAAGGAAGTAAAATAAAATAAAATCCTAGAACCTAAAGACCTGTTAATATTCACCATGATTAACCTTTTATTACCAGTCTGGACTATGTTTTGGTACAAAATTAAACCTATGGACTATTTTAAAAAATCTCCTTGGACACCCATTTAACTGACTTAATTGTCTTTACCGTAAGAAAATATTCTCTGCATAAAAACTGGTTTGTTTCCTCTAATAATCTCTCTGAAGATTCTAAAAAGCTCTTAATAGGCCAGTATAATTGAAGTGGCTATAAATTTGGTAAACCAATCAAAGAGTGAATACTGCCTGAGTCCTGATTATTTTAAAACAATGATTTCCCAATATTTTTGATTTCACATTGTTACTAGGATTTTAGCATAAACTGTTTATCTATATATCTGTGTCTCATGTCTCCATGTATGCATGTACATATATATGTGTGTGTATGTATCTCTCTCTCCCATCTATCTTTTACCATACTTGTAAACGGGAGCTACTCTGAATATTTAATGGCAGGGACAGCAGAGGCAATAACTGATTAGAACACATGTCGATCATGATCCTTGGAGCAGGGTTCTGGAGGCTCCTTCCTTTGCCAAGACTCGCTCTGATTTGCTGGATTAGAGAGACAGTCACAAGTCTCAGCTGTAGGTGCTGAGCTGCGTGAGGATGCTCAGGGCACTTGATGCAACAGCTAGTGACCAGCTGGTAGTGACGTGTTTTAATATTTACCCAGAAGTATTGCTGCTTAAATTATGCAAGCCCAAAGCAAATCTCAAGGGTAAGAGAAAAATGAAACAAAAGTTATTATATCTGTGCATAATTATTAGTTAATATTTTAAGTTACAATAAACTCTTAGAGAACAGTTTCTTGTTAACATTAAAGGACAGAAATTCATATTAGAAATAAGTTTCAAAACTTTCTGGCTGAGTCACCAGATTTTACTCAGTAATTTTGCTGAGGAAGGGCACATAATAGAAGGAGAACCCTCATCTCTGCTAATTTTCTATTGTTTTTGTTTGTATCCTTCCTCTTCTTATAATTACATCAGTGTGTAGAAGGTAATTGACCATCAAGATCAGTACAGAGAATTGAGAAGGATAAAATAAGCTAGCCATCATCTGAAAAAAAAAAAAATAAACAGCCTTTTCCCGGCTCTAATGGAACTTCGTAGTACGTTTGAGGCCCTTATGACATTACATGTGATTGTTTTCTGTGGTGCTTCCCTGAGCTGACAACTGACTATTCTGTGAAAATGAGGGTGAGCATCTTCATTTTCATCAAGGTCCCTGATATACTGGTATGACTCTTTTACATATGAACTGTGACAGCCCTTCAACCAATGAAGACCTCCTCAGGAAAAAGAACTTTTATCCATTGCTGCCTCCTCCAATCTTCATAAATCTTGGGATCTATATAATCCCCGAATGACCATTTCTTGAACAGAGTGCATTCTATTTCCTAATCGGTGCAGCCAGGCACAGTGGGAGCTACTAGTGATGAAGAAGAGTACAGATGGGAATCTGCACTTGCCCTCTAGGGATTCGCAGTCCTGCTAAGAGACCTGGAACAAATGTTCCAATAATAAATAACAACCAAAGCGTTTTAAGTAGTGACTAAGTGGTAGAGGTAATGCAAACTCCAAAACAGCCTCTGTTGTTTTACCACCAAGAAGAAAAAGTGAAAACCCTAATGTACGTTTTTAAAGTGTTTCACGGTCTATGGTGGTCTTTTTCTAAAGTACTTTATTAAATATCAATGCAGAATTATTGATAATGTGGACCTGAAACGCCTTTAAGTCCCCATGCATGCAGAGCAGTTACAGTGATAGTTGTGGTCTCACTGGTAGAGAAAACGAATCGTGGTAAGATATGTAAGCATTAGGAAAGGACCAGGGAATGGAGTCTAAGTTATATTTATATTATGTGAATCATGTATGACAAAAAGGCATTTATACTTATTCCATTGAATAGTTTAATACATTTGAAGTAGAAATTGCCACATGTACTGTTAGATTACATAATTTGATATTTTTGGGAAAATAGATGACCTTGGTGTTGCTAATTTATATATATCCTTATGAACTGCCAAGCAAATGCTAAAACATTCTCCATCAAAAGTTTCCTGCTGACTTCAGTGGAAGTTGTTTAATTTCCAGAGATACACACATGAATTAAAGAAAAAGTGAAGCCATGAGTTTAACCATAGGAAATTTGAGAAAAATCATCCTGGTGCTGTTTATATGCTAAAAAGGTCCAGATCAAGAGCAAAGTCTATCAAGAGCAGGATGCAAGTTTGCCAGAGGTTTCGCTGGTGAAGAAGGCAAGTGATGCAGGAGAATCCTTGTTCTCTGGATTGGAAGGGGCCGAAGACATGCAGCCAGCAAGGTAGATGCAGTGTAGTTATTAAGACAGATAAAATGTTTCTGTTGCTTAAAAGTGGTTATTGAATGTTTCTTTCTTTTAAAAAGCCATTATTAAAAGTGCACTTGATAACACTTTGTCTTCAAATGGAGAGAATATGTATAAAAACATATGAAAGAACATCACACTTGCCTCACGATAAGGTCTCAATATGGCATTGGGGCTTTGGGGGTCAAATCTGAATACCTGGGAGCAGTGTTATGATACTTTTTAAAACTAGAACTTAACCAGTTTTCTGTCAGTTTTACTGCCCAGTCCATGATCCTGTGACTGCTTGCTAGCCCTTTCTCTGCCATGCTGAGCTGTGCCAATGGAGAAAACGGGCCAGGGGCACAGAGAGAGCATGCTTTGGCTTAGAACCCTCCCTACCACATAGACAAGAGATCTGGAAGGATGTCTGACTACTAAACACACAGACCGTTTTATTAATGGATGTCTGTGTTGTTTTTGAAACATCAAATTTATAAGGATGACACCTGTTTTCTGATAAAACAAAGCTTAAATATAAATATATAATGTAAATATGTAAAAAGTCTGTTTGGAGACTTTCTACCCTGGGATCTAATGTTTACTTACCATGTTGCACAGAGATCTGATTTGGAGTAAAATTTGCTAACCTTAATTGTATTTTTTTTAACCATGAAAATGAAAGTTAAGGTGATAGCTTTCTAACAAATTTTATAGCCACTAAAGAGGAACTATGTCCTTTATATTGGTTTTGGAAAGTACTTCTCAATGACCTTTGAAGTAATAATATTCATAAAATAACTATATGCTGGCTTTGAAAATCATTTGCTCAGATCAAATACAAGATACCGTTGAACTGATCTCCAGAGAAGGACTAAATTTGCTCCTTTCTGGGCTCTGTGTTGTGCTTTTATTAAATTACTGTCTCACTGGTCTCCATCCGCCTTCCCGATTACCCTAATAGAAAGTGACATTACTGCCTTAGGTCATTTCTCCTGATATAAGTGCATTAGATACATATATTTTCTTGCCGCTCCTTTAGGGAGGCTTAATCTGGCAGCAGCGTCTTCTGAATTTAACACTGGTTAAGAAACATTGGATCCATTAGTGGCCAAGGTATAGTTAGATGTTAATTAAATTATCTTGCTCCATTTCTTAGATAGACTGTGTTTTCTCTTAGAGAAAATTGGATTCATAAAATAATCCGTTTTCCTTGAAAACAGAAAACCTTTTTCCCGTGGCTCGCAGCTGTTGCTCTAAGTGCTGATGCAGTTTGCAGTGCGACAGCAAAGATAAAGGACTTCGCAATCAAGACAGTGTCCAGTGTGAGGGGGCAGAATATACTCACCTGGCAGGAGCCTTGTTTTGTATTTGACAAACCGTTTTCTCCGAGTGCTAAGAAATTAGAAATGATGATTTGCATTTCACGTCATCTTTATTCTGAAGTGTTTCCCAATTATAGGCACCCTATTGTGTCTTTACCTTTTCTTCATGAGAAAACACGTCAGAGCCTTTTGCACAGGGTTCGGGGTTTGTTGAAAGCCCTCTTTGTCAAAAGCTAACACAAAGCCCATTACACTAATCCTCTTTGCCCCTTCTGGAGTAAGCCACAGGATTAACACAATTTTTACAAAATGGATTTAAAGACAATCTGCATATTAAAAGCGTATTTCATCTACCCCAATTCCTGTAGCCTATGTCTTAAAAATCTCTTTTGTTCTTTATTTCTTTTTTTAATGCTGTACACATGACATTTTTATTTTTTTAATAGTTTATTTTTTACTTTTTTCAACTACCATTTATCCCCCTTGTACCTTCTTCCATCTCCACCTATCCCCCCTGCAATCATCACACTGTTGTCCATGCCCATGAGTGCTCTTTTTTGCTTGATCCTTCCACCTCCTAACCCCCCACCATAGCTGTCAACCTACTCTCTATCTATGAGTCTGTCTCTATTTTGTCTGTTAGTTCAGTTCTTTCTTTTCTTCTTATTATCCAGGTACCCTCCCTACTCCTAATGCTTGTCTGCCCCCTCCTTCCTCCCAGGTGGAGAGGGCCAGGGTGAGTATTGCAGGGAAAGGAGGAAACAGCATCGGCCTTGACGTGAAGGTAGGCGAGCTGAAGGAGGTCATTCTGCATGCAGACTGCCTGGGTTTTATTTACTGAGGCCCTAGAGGGACACACATACAAGGCTTCAAGCTAGAAGAGTGAACACAAGATTTTGCCTTTAATCTTAATATTCTAACATGGGCAGAGAAAAAAATTTGATTAATTTTACTGTTTTTGTTTCTTTGCTATTTACAATACTGAATGAAAAAAGAAAAGTAAGCATATAAAATATGCATTTTGAAGTTCTTTACATATGCTAGGGTATTGTTTCCTATATGGATATAGTATTTATAAATTTAGAATAATTAGCTATTACAATTTTTGAACTACTTACCTGAAAACCGAGCTGAGAAAGATTAGGCAATTTTATCAAGCAGCTTGAAGGGGTTCTCCCCACCTTCTGTGCAGCCTTCTTTGAATGTTGTCTGTCTGCACACCCATAATGTGCCTGCAACCTGGTGGGAAATAGCATCCATGTTAGAAAAACAAAGACTTTCTAGTAGCTCCATCCATGAAACTTGACAGTCCAACCACCTCTGAAGAGGAAAGAACTTTGAGAATTGACTTACCCTACTCACGATTTCTCTCCTGGCGATTGGTAGGGACCACTTCTATATCTGAAATGATGGACTCTCTGAAATGATGGGGTCGCCAGCAGGAGAAAAGAGAACATTGGCATTGGGTGGTCCGTAGCCAGTGTTGGCCGTGGCACCAGATAGGACTTCCTTTTTAGGACTCTTTCTGCTAGGAGGCAGATTATACCTTTCCTTGCAGTTGTTTGATATGTTATCTCCCAGAAAACATGAGCCACCTGTTTCTGGGACAAAAATAACAGTAACAATAGTGGTATTTTCCTTTTCCAGCCATTTGGGATAGGATAACTGCATTTACAAAAAAACACTTAAATTCTGAGTAAACAAAATATAATATATGCAAGTTTTTCATAAAAATCGATCAAATAGTTGGGAAACCAGACAGTGTGTTTTTTGTGGAAAATGCACCAGCTTTGGAAGCAGTAGTAAATGTTTAGGTATGCCATTAACTAATCATGTTACCTTGGGCAATTCGTTTATCCTTTTAGAGACTCAGCTTACTCATGTAAAACGAGAATTTAACTTGCAGGATGCTGTGAACATTGAATGAGTGACCGAAGTTGAAACATGTAAGAATAAATACACCATTTGGGGTAATTAAATTCTGGGATTTTTGGGTCTCCCCTTGTAAAGCACTTATCATAATTCCTGGCACATACCAACTATGTAATAAGTGATAGTACTAAATTCATCGAAATTTAAATTATTATATTATTAATAACATAAATATAACATAAACATGTTATTAAAATATTATAAGCCATACTTTTACATATATCATTTATTCCCTATATATTTAAATATTTTGTAACTACTATTTATTATAGTCAATGGATATATATTATCCATTTGATCATAGTAAAAACCTACATCTCACATGTTTCTAGTGGTGTGCATGGTCCATCTGGAAAGTGCATGATTTTTCATTGGCACAGTATTGCTCATACATGCGAATTAGGACTTAGGCAGGGTTAATAAGCTGGTGTGTTCATGGGCCAACTGAACTCTATGTTTGTCTGCTTTTAAAAGCAGGATTTCTAAGAAATTAGCACATGCTCCATCCTTGCAGGTTTGCAAAGCATCATGGAATTGAGCGGAATTCTAATATTGTAAAACAGAGCTCAGATTTGGTGGGAAAATACAGCTTCTGATCATGCCCTTGGCGGAGAGGTAAACAGTTTCATTTTGAGTAAAAGCTGGTATACGTTGTACCCGTATTCAGACCAGGACTGGGGAAAAGCTCCCTCATTCCTTCTTAGACTATTGAGTGCTCCCAAAAGGAAGGTTTGCTTCAGGAGCTTAATGGACTAAATCATTATTTTTTAAATATTGTTTTTTTTAATTCACACAAAATTCTAATTATAGAAAAATTAGAATGTAATTCCTCTAGGAGATTTTTCATACATTTATTTAAAGGTAAAGTTAATATTTATCTAGCTTCTAAGAAGTAAAATCATAGTTATTGGACTAGATATTTCAAAGTTGATTTCTTACATAGCTTTCTCTTACACTTACAAGCATTCACAGAAACAAGCATCTAGCACATTTTTATATAATGCCTTATGGTAATGAATGGTTGAAGACTTAGATGTACTTTCAGTACCACTTAAAATAATGAAATTGGCTCTACTTAACCACCCCATTGGAAATAGTTTATACTGTTAATGACTTAAAGTAAGTTAATGCAGATAAGAAAATACTTCCCTCAATACCCCAATAAACTAAAAAATACCTCTAACTCTAAACATAGCTTTCTCCAAAAAAATATATGCTCATAGTTACAGGTTTAGCTGAGGGTAAAAATTAAAAAGCTAAAATACTGTAAAACATTTCACTGAAAACACATCTCCACTATCAAACCTACTATGTGGGTGTATTTACCATAAAAGCACCCAGTGATGCGTGTGTATTTTGGAGGTTTAAGGTACAAGGTGCCTGTTGAAAGGGCATGTCGTTGTACAAGCTAGGTTAGGCAACTGCTAGTTTAACTAACTGCCAAATCTCAGTGGGTTAATACAAAAATGTTTGGTTTTGCTCATATCAGTCTAAAGAGAGTTAGACAGAGGGGTCTTGCTCAAGCAAAGACTACATGAAACTTTGGTGGGCAGCTAACGGCCTCTGTTCCCGGCATCAACCCTCCAGGCACAGAATTTGAACAGTTCGATGGGGAGGCAGTGGGAGGCTGGCTTATGGCAGGCGGTGGCAGAGTGGAGAAAATGCCATCGATGTGTGCCTTGAAACTAATGACAGTTTCTAAAGATGACTTTTCAGAGAAATGCATACAAACCCTGCACCTTTTTCTCCACATAACATAATTGAGAGAAGCAAAACTTTTAAAAGTGATATTCTATTGTTGACTGTCGAGAATCAGGGTCTATAAGAAGGTATTGTGACCACTTCTTTGGCAGAAATTGAGTAGAACATGTTTTAGAGAACTACTCCTTTATATAAACTTTGATTATTATTATTACCAGTATAGAAATAAGGAAAAAGTGAGTTTCTCCTTTCTGTCTTTTCCCAATTATTTAAAATTTCCATTATCTCTACGTAAAGATTATCTTCCACATTATTCAGTTGATGAGTTTGAAGGGGATGGCAACAGGTGAGGAAGTACATGGTGGAGATTTTCATTTCTGCTAACATTATGGATTGGGAAGGAAGAAAAACCCTCCCAGCGAGAAAAAAAAAAAAACACCTGAATATGGTGGATAAAATGAAAATTTTAAAAGGCAAATGCGTAGCTGAATTTACACATATCCACATGTGAAAAGCAAAATAAATCCGTGATGCAGTGGGTGAGGCTTCCACGGCCAGAGGAATGGTGGGTTAGGAAAGAGAGGACATACGGTTTCTAAATGAATTTAGAAATCAAAATTTAAAAGCCCAATCAACAAAAACATACGTCAGGATAGGTAAAGGAGAACAGAGGAAAAAAATAACCTAGATGTGAGACAACAGAAGGAAATGCAAAAATATCAACTATCCCCACACATACAAACGCACCTAATTTCTCAACTATGAGAGAGAGATTGTTAGATTGAACACATCAGGTCTGCCGACAAGCTCAGGGCGCGTTTAAAACTAAAGAATGAAGAAAAGTTGACAGTAACGAGATAACGATAAACCAGACAAATACTAACAAAAGAAAACTGCAATGACTGTACTAGTGTAAGGAAATAGCCATTAGTGCAAAAATGAAAAATGAGTATTAAAATGGTTATAAGAATAAAAGGTTCAGCCTCACTAACAAATGTAACAACTCCCAACTAGAATCTAGCTATCATATAACAAATGTTTATGAACACAACTTACTAGAACTGTAAGAAAATATTTAAAAATCCTTCTTTATGGGGGAAATTTTAACATACACCTCTCGATAATTAATAGGCTTCAGAAAAAAATTCATAGGGAAGATTTAAATAACATAGTTAACATACTTATCAAATGGACATATCTAGAAAAAGGAAAGGCATATTCTCTTTAATCACCAATAAAATATTATTTTGTAAATATGTTTATTTATATAATATTTTAATGATTAAATAATAATAATGTATTAAATGTACTCAGGGAGGATATGCAGGAGGTTTTCAACTGTATTATGTTAAATTGGAAAATATTTAGAAAAATACATTTTCATAAATGCAAACACTTGAGATGAAGACTAGCTAAAAATTAGTGACATAAAAATTCAAGCCCAAAATTATAAGAAACAAAATAGACCTGAATATGGTAGAAAAAATATAGTAATAAAAATTAGTGTGAAATTAGTGAAATAGAAAAAAATTATAGTATAAAGGATTAACAAAATCAAAGTTGATTCTTTGAGGACACTATTTAATCAAATCTGGAAGATTTTTTCAAAGGAAAAGAGAAAGTGAATGCACAAATAAATATTAAAATTTAAACATGGAATATAATTATGATATATATTTATGTATGTATCAAATATGCTAGATACACAATCTACAAAAATAATTTAATTTACTATATCCCAGAAAAAAAACATTTGAAAATATAAACTTCAAAATATATGATTCACATTAACAAAATATATATATAAGGTGCCCAGGAATAAATCAATTGTAAGATCAGATAAACTACCTGGAAAAAAGTATAATATTTTACTAAAATATATTTTTAAAATGAATATTTACAAAGGACTTAAAATTAATACAGACATAGTCTACATTCATAGAGAAAAATAATCAATATAATAACAATGTCAATTATTTTTTACCAATTCTGTCTATAAAGATAATACAATTCTCACAAAAACCTTGAGTGGGTATGATTGGCATTTGACAAGATGATTCTAAAAATGCTTAAAAAAATCAGAGCCCAAAAGAGGTAAAATAATCTTAAGGAAGAAAACCTAATGGGTGTATTTTTCCTGTTATATAGACAAATGAGACAAAAACAAACAGCCAATAGTACCGAAATAATGAAGCAAAAAATTGACACACACACACAATGTATAAACTTTATAGATGATAAGATTGGCATTGTAGATAAGAAAAAGAAGAAGAGAGAAAAAACTGTTAAATCATTTAGAATAAAATAAAAAATTTGTAGAATTTTTGGGCTGAGGAGGATTTCTTTAGAGAAACAAAGCAAATATGCTGAAGGAAATGATTAATAACTTTGTTAAAACTAAAAATGTCTGGGTAGCAAGAGACACAGAAAGTGAAGCGGCTGAGACAGTCTGGGGGAAGTTATTTGGAATGCAAAAAATTAACAAAGATTAGTATTCAAAATAGATTTTTCAAGCTACAAATCAAAAATGAAAAAGAAAACAACCAAGTAGAAAAATAGAAAAAGATTTGAAAAGGCAATTCACAGAAGAGGAAACATGAATGGCCAAAACACACACACAAAAAATGCTCGAGCTCACTGGAAATCGGGGAAATGCAAATTAAAGTCACAAAGAAATACCGTTTCTCAGCCCTCATACTGGGAAAAATCTAAACAGTCCAACAATAACAAATGCTAGTGAGGATGCGGAGGACCAGGAATTCTTTTCACTGGTGAAGAAGGAGGTTTGAGCTCTGCTGAAGAGCAGTTGCTTATGACCTGATAGATTTGAGATGCGTATAATTTACGTCTCAGCAATTCCATTTCTAAATTCCATTTCTGCAGGTTAAGGAGATACTTAGAACAATGATCATAGTAGCATTGTGAGTTTTAGCAACTGACCAGAAAGATAAAATGCAATCTGTAGGATAATGAGTGTATAAATGGCGGTATGACCACCCAAAGTAATAGAAACATCGGTGAACAATGAATCAAGAGGTATATAGGCTCTTGGATGGGACTCGCAAATACTATGTTGAAAGGGAATAGCAAGTTTTGTTAAACTGGGCAGAGCCGGGGTGGGGCTGTGAGGGTCCTTTCAGGGAAGGATGGCTTTGCTTGCCCTGTGTGCAGATGGGGACCTGGGGTAGCCAATCAGAGTTGTCCCCAGTAGAGACAAGAAGGATGAGACTCAGTTCCTCTGTATCTAACAATCTCTGGATGTGGGACCTCCGTTTCATCCAGAACCTTTCGTCCAGAGATGGGACCTAGCCACCGGCGAAGGAGCTCCCTTTAGCTAAGGGCACTTTCCAGAGAGGGACTCACCAATAAGCTGTCAGCACTCCTTTAGCAACTGGGGAAAGGCATGCCTTTGACTTAAAGGGGAGATCTGGGTGGCACACCCCAGAATCCACTATCCTCGTCTGCTGTGCCCAGGCAGATGGTTTTAATATGCAATAATTCGGGGGAACAGAGGGTTTGAGATGAAAGTGGGTTAATTAATGGACATGTTTATTTTGAGGTATCGAAAGAACCTCCAACTAGGTCTGATAATAGAGCTATAGGATCTGTGAGCCTTGAATTAGCAAAGATCTGAATTATAGATTTAGGAAGCTGCATCATATAAGTGGTAGTTGATACCACAATTATTGATAAAATCACATAGAATTACAGCAGTGAATACAGAGACTTGGAGAACAACATCATTTAAATTAGGAGTATCAAATAGGAGCTTTTAAGGAGACAGACGAGAAAGTGATATGGCAGAGGCTGAACCTAAAACAAATATTTGAAAAAGAAAGCATAAGTAATATTCTCCAGGGCTTTGAAGGGCACAAGTAATTTAAGGAAGGCTATTTCTAAAAGATCCGGCTTGTGGATGCCAACCAACCAGCGGCTTCGATAATAACAGGCTCAGTTGGAGTGAGGGCAGCAAGGATTTATAGGCAGAGGACAAAGATTACTCTTTTAATAAATAAATTGCTCTCACTTATAGTTAGGGGTAGACAAAGTGTAGTGGTTGGAGAACTGGGGAAGAAGCAAGTTTAATAAAGGACTACTTTCAAAGGTATTATTTAGGTATAAGGAAACTGAGAGAATGCAAGGATTCTCTCAGTTTAGTGGGATTATGGGGGTGAGGGGCGGGGGGAAAGAGAGAGAGAGAGAGGGAGAGAAATTATGTGAAGAGGGTGGCCTGATATCAACTACCACTCCTTTAGTTGAGAATGCAGCCAGGCTCCAAGGTGATCCTCATGGGAGGGATAAGAGGGGGGATGAAATCCCTGACCCCGTTCTCATCCCTCCCTTTCTTCTTCTGTTTGAGTTCTTCAATGAAATGAAATTGAAATCAGAAGGCAAGGGATCTTCTGATGCAGTCCACACTGAGCAGAGGGAGGGAGAAGGAGTGTGCATCTGAAGGTCTGGCACACTGGGGGAAGGGTTTATTGGCACAGATGGGCCTGTGCTCTCTTTCTCTCTCCCATGTAAAGATAACTTTCTCCCAATCAGAGGAAATTAATGAAGGAAGTGGAAGAGGGTATGGGGGGATAATAGTAATGGGGAAAAAGTTCAATAAAAGTAAATTAAAAAAAGAAAACTAGTGGGATCAGTCAGCAACCCAGACAATAGGAATGAAGAATTAGATCTGTTGGACTAGAAATATTTGTAAGACAATAAAATACGTAATTTATAATATTAGAAAGTTAAGGAAAGTCAACATGCTATGATACATAGGAAAATATTCCATAGGAAATGTACATAATTAACAATATATAGACTAAGATTATCATACCAGATTATAGAAAAATAACATGATGTCAGAGTTTTTAAATTTGTCCTTTAAACAAAATTGTTCTCAAGAAATGGAAAGCAGAGAAGCTTGGAGACTTACCAGGACTGAGTCCTTTACAGTCAACAACTGGCTCTTAAACTTGCAAAATATTTAGAGCATGTGTTTTTCTTTGCTTGTTAGTTTTCCCACACCACAGATTTTCTAGATTTTGCTAAACTAATCCAAGTGCCTGGCTCATTTCACCCTCAGCATCCTTATGCATTTCCTCTGTGGATCAAATTCCCTGTCTAAATTAGTATACTTTTTTTTTTTTTGAAGGAAGGACCAAATAAAAAAGAATAAAAACAAGCCAACATTTCTTAGCATTATTTAAGACAAACAATTCTAGTATTATTCATTTCAGTTCGTTCACTTAAAAATCACGACCGAGCTATTTAAAGGAATAAGTGAAAATGAAGTTTTTTGTGTCTGGTATGACACAAACAGCATAGCTACCCTTCCATCCAACCTTTAAGTACGTGATACAGTAGTGTTAACTATAGGCATGCCGTACAGAAGATCTCCACGGTTTTTCCTTTTGCATAACTGAAACTTGGTGTCCTTTGACTAATATTTCCCTGCCCTCAGCCCCTGGCAACCAATGTGCTCCTTTTTGTTTTAGTAATAATAATAATAATAATAACAACAACAACAACAAAAACAGAAGGAGGGAGCAAACCTTTGCAGATAATGGATATGTTTATGGGTTAGATTGTGGTGGTGGTTTCACAAGCATACAAGGAGTTCTGTCTAGAAAAAGTCTAGTCATTGTTTTAATATAACGAGAACAGTTTGCACATCACCCGTGTAACCTGGCAGCCAAGGAGAATGGACTGGAATGTGCACATGTGAACAATGACGACTTCACTGTAGTCGTCAGTGGGGGTGGTAGATACCACAGAGTGAGTATGTGTACTGTGTGGCCATTGCATTCAAAATGACTGAGTGAGTAGAGCAATAAATCTACATCAGATTTTGCCTTAAGCTTGAACATTCCTCTCTGGAAAACTATTCAGACGATTCAGAAGGCCTCAGCTATGGGCAACTGGTGACTGGCAGCTTCATCACAACAACGTACCTGCTCATGCATCAGATCTTGTACAGAGTTTTTTTGGCAAAACATCAAATCACCCAGGTGACTCAACCCCCCTACAGCCTAAATTTGGTGCCCTGAAACTTCTGGCTTTTCCCCAAACTAAAATCACCTTTGAAAAGGGAGAGATTTCAGATTGCTGATGAAATTCAGGAAAATACCACGGGCAGCTGGTGGTGATTGGGAGAACTGTGTGAGGTGCCTACTCTGAAGGGGACGGAGGCATCATCATCCTATGTACAATGTTTCTTGTATCTAAAGGGATTTCTAGAGGCATTGACTTCTGTCCTAACTTACTTGTTCATGAGAATTTTCTCTGGATATTCTGAGCAGTCAATGTATGCTTAACATTGTGTTAATGAAGTACCAATTATAGGATATGTTTATACTTACTGACTTCATTACTCACTCCTGGGTATAAATGCGTCTCTAGCAAATGTTAGGCAATGTTGGTATTAAACAGGTAAAACAGCTTTGATTTCTTTTACTTCTAATCAGTCACAATGCAAAAAGAACACGAAACTATTTTTCTTGGTGTGGTGGGTAGATTGGGAGGAAATGTGCATTGATGTCAAGATTAAATGCAAACCCTGTCTCCAGAAAGTCCTGCTATGGACAGTTCAGACCTTTGTCACCAGCCAGTAACTATGGAATTGTTCATAGCCCACATCTAATGAGTACTTTACCTTTGCAATAGAATCACTACTTTTATAGGGAACTTGGAAAAGATCTTAAACTTGTCATTCATGTATCCAATGACTGATTGTGCACAAACTATGTGCCAAGGGGGCTTTGGGCCTTGCTTATGCAGAAGTGGACAGGCAGACCCCGCCCCCACGGAACCTCCCCGATTGCTTGGTGACGCAAGCAGTGGGAAGCACAGCCTCTCAGTTTTCCTCGGCAGGTGTGGACCTCCAGGGTGCCCAACAGATGACACACGAACATGAAGTTAGTCCTTCATGCTCTGAAAGCAAAAGTGCCTCCTGCTGAAAAGTCTGCACTTGTTTCAAGTTAGGGTTTGATGCAGGAAAGATGTGCTTTTAAAATCTCTTCTTTTCTAATGTCGAATCTATTTTGTACCATCATGCTAACTTAAGTATCAATTGTAATGCCATAAAAAGTTTCAAGGACAGATACTTCCAGAGCTATTATATTTTTAAAGTAAGTTTTCAAAGCAACAACAAAAATGTAAAGCCTCTCAGACTCATGAGAAATAAAGTAAAATGATGCTTTCATAGGCAGTCTGTGGCTGATTTTGGGGGGTTTAAGGGTATAGGGGGGGATACCTATAGCTAATTAGCCTTAGCTAATTCATCACTAAATAGTGCTGGATTAGTCTGAGCATCCTCACAATGCTCACTTTGTTTTGGTGTCTCAGTCCATAACATAAAATCAACAAATTTCATTGTATCCCTGACAGATAGATGCCCTTGGCATTTTCGAAAAGCTGGTCAAAACTCCAGCCAGGTAACAAAAATGAGCTAACAGCATTCTATTCTTAAGAACGATGAGCGTGTTCTTACAGTAAATACTTTAACTTCCAACACTCCAGTCGCTTCAACTCTTCTCTCCCTTCTCAAGTTTTTCCTTAGGAACGTCTTTGAATATTAGGATTTAGTAAGGACTCTGGAAAAACAAATCCTCAGCAGGATGTCTCTCTGGCATTTCAAGTCAAGAGTATTTATCAACAGTAATTTCTATTTTTATAAATGCCTGAGTCATGTGAGTTTACAAGAAAGACTTGTCTATTTATTGTAGGGAGGTCCTTCATGTTCTCCCGTGACAAGAGCAGGCAAAAGATTAATAATTGATCTTTTCACTCTGCATTTACTTTGAGAACAGTAACTCTTCCAGCACTGATTTATGTGTGTCAAACATAATTTCTGTTAAATATTTACATGTTATATACACAGGAGCTTCAATTTTCCGAGTACTGGGGTAATTTATTAAAATAAAGATATATTGATATTTTTAAAATGCAAAATCCCACTAATCCTCATTAATTAAAACAAAAATGAGGCTGAATTAAAATGTCAATTTCAGTAGATGTTTACAGGAAGCCCGTCTTATGGGATGCAATTGTGACCAACCCAAGTCTTGAGATAACATTGTTTAATGAGTAGGTAAGAATGAGCTAGAGTTAAAACCCATTCAGAATATGAAAATCACTCATGAAAAAGATCTAAAATAGTATTAACATTTAAAATCTTGCTTTGGAAATGTATGTTCTTTCATACTCAAAAATATATTTTATCATAGCTCAAGTAGCTTTTGGTTGAGATCATGTCATTCCAGGATACTGTACATTTTAAAATGCAGAAACTTAAGATATTTTCTTCTCAAAAAGAAGTCAATTTTCAAATGGATGATATTTTAAAATGTTTATTACTCTTGTTTGGGACCCTTAAATTTAACATGAAGCTCTGTTTTGTTTATTTGCCCAGACTCCGTAGATGGCTTCCTCAAACGTGCCTGGCATGCGGCACTATGGCAGGTTGGTGCCAGCTCGGGGTAGAAGTTATGCTCAGTGGGAACTTCCATAGCTTTTTATACAGACTCCACTGTTACAGTAGAAGAAAGGACAGCATAGGCTTTAGATAAGTATCTTGATAGGCCTATACTGCTTGCCCCGTTTCCACTGGATGTACATTCTAGAGATGGCCTTGAATCAGCAAGCCCACAAACCCACGTTCCCCCAAATAAAATTTATGCCTCATTATTCACTTTCCATCTGTAGTCTTTTCATTACTTTTAAAGGGTTGATTGCAATAATGGCTTCAAATTTTCACCTCTCCCTGTACTCATATTCTCTGTCAGGTCACTTTTCAGTTCTTTCCCCTAAAAGGTCAGAAAAGATTTTCTATCCTGGATCTCAACTCTGTGATGTGCTTTGTCTGATGGCGTTAGGTAGAAGTAGCAGCAGGTCTGTTCTGAGCTTAGACCCACAGAGACCTAGAGTGCTTCTGTTTGCTTTTCCTACATCTCAGCTGTCACCAAGGGACCTCTGAGCTTGTTCCCTGGAGGATGAGAAGCGCCCCAGTTACATCCACTGAGACCAGTCTGGACAGGCAGATTGGCCTGCCCACCCCCAGACATGAGAGCAAGCTCTGTCTTTAAACACAGAGCTATTTAGAGACACTCTGTTGATTTCAACTATTTGAACAATAGATGCTTATTATTATAGGTTACTGACATTTTGTGTTTTGTTGTTAAACAGAGAAAATTAACTATTGCAACCAGATGAGAAAATTCAACATATTGGCAGCAGGAAATTTATGCAGTGATTTTCAAAACAGAGGCCTTCCACCTCCCATATTAGCATTATCTTAGTGCCCTGTTAGACTGGAGGTGCCTAAATCTTACCTGAGAGCCACAGAATCAGATTCTTTCGGGGGACGTACCTGAAAATAGATATATAACCCAACAATTATTATAGACATTAAAATTTGAAGGCTGCTCATCTACAGACCCCATCTCTGAAGAAAACATCTCTTTTCTGGTGGTGGCAGCAGAAATGTCCCCAAGAGAATGAGGCATTTTGGGGGGAGACCTCCTGAAGCTGTCCTTCTTGCTAGAGTCACACAAGCAGAGAAAGCTTAAGAGTCACAGAGGAAAACCACCACATGCACACGTTAATAGTCATATCTGTTTTATGTTCAGTAAATAAAGTGTTTTAAAGTCAAGATGTAGCTTTGCAAACACAGACAGAGTTTTCTGGAAAAACGCCAAGCCAGATGAATTAAGTTCTGGGCTAAAAAACTCAGTGATCTAAGTTTCTTGATATCCATATATCATAAGAAAGTTATTTTCAGTCTTTTATTTACTGTGTATAAAGGATGTGGGGAGTTCTAGAGTTATAGCTATACATATCACCTTAAGAGAGTGTTAGGTAAATTTAGTTTCTTTTCTTTCTTTTTGATTTTGGCGTTCATAAAAACCATTTAAAATGGTTGGCATTGAATGTTCATATGACAGATTTGGACACCATAAAAACGAATATCTTTGGCCTGGGTTTGGCCTGTGAGCTATTTACTATTCTGGATTCAATTGTTGAAATAACATACCTTATTGCTCTTGTATGGCCTAGGATACTAACAAAATGCTTTCCATCTATTTAGTTTTATAATGAACTTATTTTAATGTGGTTATTAAAATGCAGGTGAGTGGCCATTATCTCTCCAGAGAAAGAGAACCAAAAGGAAATATCTATATCTATATTTATTTCTGTATTGACATATATGAGTATATATGTATAGAGAAGACATACATGTATAGATACCTAGGTACACATATATGTGTGTGGGGGGTTGTGTATGTATATACATATATTCTAAGATCTGCAGTCCAGCTGGGTGGAGACCTGGGGAAGCCAATGGTGTAGTTTCACTGGGGGTCCGCAGGCCTGAGGAATCCATTCCAGCTCCGTTCCAGTCTAAAAGCAGCAGACGACTTGATGTTCCAGCTTGAGGACAGGCAGAGACAGTGACTTCTCTCTTGCTTAGCCTCTTTGTTCTATTCAGGCCTCAACAGAGTGGATGAGGCTCATCCACATTGGGCGGGCCATCGACTTTACTCAATCCACAGTTTCAATTGTAATCTCATCTGGAAACACCCTCATAGACATACACGGAATAATGTTTAATCAAACAACTGGGCACTTTGTGGTCCAGTCAAGTCGATGCATAAAATTAACCATCACACATGTAATCATCACATGTACCTATTATTATGTTGAAGCTAAAATTATATGATTGCTAGAGGTCAGTGTTGAGAGGAAATATTTTTGTACATATTGAGCCTTATGGCTTTGTGAGGGAGAAAGACATGGGGTTTTCAAACCTTGCTGCACATAAAACAAATCATTGGATTGAGTAAATGAAAAAAAAGATTGGTTAGGTTTTTTTATATTTATTTCTATTTCTTAATTAGAAAGGTTTTTTGCTTGATTGTTTGTTAATGGAATAAAGATAAAATACTGCCTAATATATATTTAAAAGTACTTGGATCACAGAGAAAGTTCTAGCATAATAATTGCAGTCATAGAATTTTTTAAAATTTAAATTTAATTAATATTTTTTGTAGCCATAGATTTAACTTCACACGATATCTGTAAGATTTATATTGCCTCGTTCCTCTTCAAAGGCCCACACTTAATCAGACTTGCTCTAAAGCTTGCACTGGGGCACCAGCTCGAAAGGCCATCGGGAACAGACAGGGAGAAACTGAATTGTCTGGCATCAGGGCGAGAGCTGGAGAGGTAGCGTTCTTCAGGATAGAAGTGGTGACAGGCTGTTGTTCTTTTTCTGAGCCCTCCCTCCTCAAGCTGACAGAGGGCACCATATCTGAGTCTCCATTTACCTGGCTATCACTGTTTGCCCCACCCTGGTGATTCCCTGAGATCCTGCCCAACCTAACTTGCCAGCCCACCCAAGCTGCTTCCAGTAGCTTTTCCATACAAATAGCCTGTCTTGGCCAATGCTTCAGACTTTCCTAAAGTCTCTCAAAAAAGCAGCATCTGGCCCAGCGTGACCTGTACATCTCACTAAGTGGCACCAGGCCTGGCACTAGCAGCAGCTGGCCTCAGTTCACAGCTTGGCCTCACTTGTGCACCTCCAAGCCCAGCACTAGTAGCAGCCATCTGCAACTATCTATGGATCACTTTGTAGCTCATGCCGGGTGGCCCCGGGCGGAATGCAGGTGGTGGTTGGCATTGGTCTGTACCTCCTAGGAGGCCCCAGAGCCAGTGCACCCAGTGGGCAGCTTCAGAGCCCTTTGATACACCACTCAACCACCTCCACAAGTGACACACTCAAGGGGCAGACTGAGCAGGTGCCAGGGCCCAGGAGAAGTGAGCCCTACTCTATGGGGTGGGCCCTTGCACAGCTGATCCTCCAGGGTGGTCCCAGTCAGTCCTTACTGCTGATAGGCCTGGGGGTAAATCCCTCACACTGACTTGCCAACAGTAATCAAGACTCAACCACAACAAGAGGGTATACATGGCCCGTATTGGGGGTGGAGATGGGGACATACCTGGAGTGGTCTGCTGGGGTGAACAGGGAGGCTGTGCCTCTGGACTCTCCAGGACCCCTACTACATGAGACCACACTACTAAGACTGCGAGACACAGCAGTTCTACCTGGTACATAGAAAAAAACACAATGAGGTTTCCAAAAGGAGTAGACAAAAGAAACATGTCCCAAATGAAAGAACAGAACAAAACTCCAGGAAAAAAAAAAAAAAAAACTAAACAAATTGGAAACAAGCAACGTACTAGATTCAGAGTTCAAAACACTGGTTATATGGATGCCCAATGAACTTAGGGGAAGAGTAGATGAAATTAGTGAGCACTTCAACAAACAGATAGGAAGCATTAAAATGGGAGTAGAAAGCATAAAAAATAACCAGTCAGAAATAAAGAATACATTAACTGAAATGAAGCCTACATTACAGGGAATAAAAAATGGAGTCGATAAAGCTGAAGATCAAATCAGAAATTTGGAAGATAAGGAAGCAGAAAACATCTGTTGAGAAGAGCAAACAAGAAAAAAAGAATTCCCCCAAATGGGGATCGTAGAAGAAGACTTAGAAACCAGTCATGGGAATGTAAAGTACGGCATAGGGAATATAGTCACAAATACTGTAAGAACTGTGTATGGTGTCAGATGGGTACTCGATTTACCAGGATGATCACTTAGTAGGTTACATAATGTCTAACCACTGGGGTGTGCACCAGAAACTAATAAATATTGTATGTCAACTGCAATTGAAAAATAAAAAAAAAGAATGTTTAAAGTCAAGATTTGTAATGCCTAATAGTTTACCAAGTATAAACAAAATGAGAATTCTTAATTTTAGGTGAGATATACTTTTAAAACAATGCAAAAATAAAACTTACTTGGGTATACCTTACTCTTAACATTTTGTTGATTGACTTGTATTTCAGTTTTTTCTATCTTCTTGGAGGTAACATAGCAATAATGACTGCCAAAGTGAACAGGAGTATTACAAAATGTGAATATTTTGTTGTTTTATGTATTAGTTAAGGTGACACTGTTTGCCAATAAGTCCAATAATGTATTATGGTTCAAGGATGAGAAAAACTTAATTATCTCACACTCAAAATGGCTGTTCTTAAGTTGGGCGACTCTCCTCCCACTGGGGTCTAGGAGTCGCTGTTTCTGCCTCACAGATGTGCCTTGTTCAATACCTGCTTGCAAGTTCACTACCCTCATTTCGTAGAGAGCTGGCGGAAGGGGACAGGCACAGGTGTGAGGGGGGTTTACAGAGTGGTTCACAGATGGTGGTGCGCATCGTTTCTGTGCATGCTTTATTACCCCCACTATAAGGGAGACTGGGAAATGGTCTAATTGTGTGACCAGGTAGAAATGAAAAGGCATCCAGACTTTGCCTAATTTCTTTTCCACTGGCTCACACTGAATGTTGATGATGGATTTGGACACCATAAAAACTTATATTTTCAGCCGAATTTTGGACTCTGGGCCCCAGAGAGCAGACAGATGCTACTTATGGGCTTATAAAGACCATATTTAATCACTTTAGTAGTGCAAATTTTAATTGGTGATTCACCAACAGCAGTGTCTGCAAACTTTTTCTGTGAAGGGCCTAATAGTGAACACTGTAGCCTTTACAAGTGATAGAGGCTCTGTCTCTACTACTCACCTTAGTCATCGTCACACAAAACCAGCCAATATGGGAGGATGAAGCTGTGTTCAAATAAAACTATTTATAAAAACAGGAAGTGAGCTAGATTTGGTCCTTGGGCCATAGTTTTCTGACTATTGCTCTACTTGAAAAATTTACTTCTTATATTGTCTTCTTATGAGGACTATAGCTTTTTCTAATTGTTATTGTAATTAAATGTAGTTAAGTTGGCATTTATCTTTATATATGGCAACTATATTTGGGGAACGGGGTTGGAGACTACACATAACTATCACAGCAATCTAGCTGTTTGTCCTGGAAATACTTGTTGAGTGTGGGAATAGGGCTTGGGGAGAAACTGTTAGAACTGTTAGAAGTGTTCGAGTTGCAATGTGTTATAATCGAGACCTTTCCATTTCAAATTGGCAGAATCACAATTTAAAAATTGTTTAAGGAAAAAAAGAACCTTTATTGGTTAACATACTGAAGAGTCCAGAAATAGATCTTCAGGTATAGCAAAGATCCGAAGGATTAAACAATGTTTTTAGAAATAGATCCTTATCTCTCAGTTATGTTTATCTGTATGTGGCCTTTCTTTTGTAGATTAGTGATTTCCAGACAATTTCAAAAATAGTCTCCAATATGTCTGGGCTTATATCCTACTTGCTTAGTATTTCCGTTAGCCCATGAATGTTCTTCCCCTCTTTCAGCAAAAGTCATAGAGATAATGCTATTGTTCTGATGTAAGGCAAATGGTCAGGCCTTATACGTTATGGTTAAAGATGGGTAGACCCTGGCCAGGCACGCATCACATCCCTGCTCTTTGGACATATGGAATGGGTTTGGATTAAAACTGAAGTAGATGAGATGAAGCAAAGGCAAATCAAGCTATTATATCAGAAACTGAGGGAATGCAAAATGGGTGAGCAAAAACAATAGCTACCAACCATATGCTTCAATTTAACAAATTTATTTTCCGTAGTTTTTCAAATAAACTTTAGGTTAATATATTTTAAAAACATTACATACAACTGTTTGTTTTTTTTTTTTTTTTTGGTGGGGGGATAAGGAAAACCACAAAAAATATTATGCAGTTGAGTTCAATCTCTAGGGATACTTGCCAGCGATACAAAATTTGACTCAGCTAAACTCTGACACCATGCCCCTACCCTCAAAGGGTGCTTAGCAACACCTGAGGGAGAATGATGTTCTGTAAGACAATGAATGAAAATAATCAGTTTGGAACATACAACTATCTGATACATGGATACTCTGAATTTGTAATATAAACATACGATACAGTGTCAATGCCACAAAAATATCAGTTACCATTAAAATAAAATAAGGATGTATTGAAGAATTAGATTCAAATTTGTTCCAGCATTACACATTCCAGATGTTTACATTTATTACTTGCTTGTTAATGGACACAGATTTGGAATTAAAGTGACTGATTTGTTATTTTCGTTTTGTTCTATATTTATGGTTATGTGTGCCAAGCCAGCCTTCCTAGAATGCTATGTAATTCTTTCATTCCACAAGGAAATAACATGTACCAGATGGTACAACTACACACACATAAAGCCCAGATGTCAATATTTTCAAAACGTCATTTTTAATGAGTGTGGATAAACACAAATATGCATTACATAATTGTTAGCATCCAACATTATTTAAATTCTGGGGAAAAAGTTGGGAATGTTCTCTAATATTATACTTGTTGCTTATTGAAAATCATAGGGAATTAGAATAGCATACAGATTAAATCTTTTTCCTTGAAATGTATTAAGAATAATTGTAAATCTTGAATTAAGGGACAAAAAGTCGTCTGCAAACATAGGACATGAAGATGACAGATGATAGGTTTCTGTGTTTAACAGAAACATATGTGGAAATGCTTGGGAGCCTCAACATGAGCCTTCATATGATGCCACTTGCAAAAATACAAGTTAATGTGATGACGAGTAAAATACATCCAGGAGATGACAGTGTTGTTCCAGCATTCTCCACGGTGAAAACGCGTGGGGAATTGTGTGAAGTTCAAGGCAATAAGGGCCGCATGGAAAAACTACAAACAGAAATTCACCCAGAAACTATTGAATAGCAGCTGTGTCATTTGAGGGATGCTTACTACAAATGGAAGTACTTAAGCTGCAGTAAAGAGGAAGATCGACAGAGAAAAGAAGAAGAAGAAGAAGAAGAAGAAGAAGAAGAAGAAGAAGAAGAAGAAGAAGACAAAGCACCGTTACAAGCCTGTCGTATGGAAGAATCTGTGAGGATAACAGGGGTCAAATTTCCCATTAACATAAACTAAACCATTCTAATACTGGTGTTGATTCAAAATGGAATAGGTTCTCTTGGAGGGTTGTCAGTTTCCCGCACTGGGGGCATTCGTGGAGACCCAGAATTCTAAACGCAGAGAGCAGGTGTTCTCTCAGTATTTTTGGAATAAATGAGTGAAAAGAGGGCAGATGATTTGAATTTATTGAGCACAAACTATTAACATTTTTTCTACCCAGAAAAATAGTTCTATAATTTATTCAAATAATCCCTTCCATAGCACATACAATCTTCATTTTACTGACTAGACAACTGAATTCCAGAGAGTAACTGACCAATGATCCCAAAATAAGTGAAAACTCAGAATTCTTCCAAAGATCTTTCTGGTTTCAAACCTGTGCATGTTCAGTCCAGGATTTTTTTAAGATCAAGATTGAGTAATCCACTGGATCTTTCTTCTGCCGAGGGGAGACAGAAAACAAGATAATTTCAGATAGTGCTAAATGCCACGAAGGTCATGCGAAATGCAGTGGTAAATAAAGGAGACCTTTACATAACTGGTCAGGCAAGTCCCCTTTGAAGAGGTGAAGTACAAATGAGGTTTAATGATGCCACAGAATCAGGTATCCAAACACCAGAGGGATTGAGTTCTGAGTAGAAGTAACAGGAAGCCATGAAGGAAAAATGAGTGTGGCATTTTCAAAAACTTGCTTGGCCCCCCTCTGAAAGCTCTTTATTGAAATTTGGTGAATAGGAGAGAAAATTCATCAGTGGTGTCAGAGAGGGGAGGTCAGCAACAGAGAGACCTTCTGGCCGATGCCTAGGTGTCTAGACCCAACTCTGTGTCCAGCAGAAAGCCTAATATGATCTCAGCCATGTGCTGAAAGTTTACTTTTGGATGGGGATGATATTTTCAAGATTGACAAGGATAGAAGGAAAAGGATCACCAAGAAAAATATTTGGAAGAGTGAGAAAGAGAGGTTAATAGTGAAAATAGAGATAAATGGGGCTTATAAATCTTTATTAAAGTATAAGTTACATACAATAAAATGCACACATTTGAAATGCAAGGAGTTCTGACACATATATGCACTCTCAGCTACATTTTGGAGGGAGTACAATTAGGAAATAGTAGTTTTGGATAATAAGAATTAACTTGCAAAGTAAAAATGAAGTCTTGAAAAATAAATTAGGGTAAACTTCTGGAGTATAGGACAAAGAGACAAAGAGACTACAATTATTGACAGAAAAGACAAGAGACATAGAGGATCATTACAATCTCAGACTATTAACAATTTTTAAAAAGTGAAGAATACAAGTGATGTAAAATATATTTCATAGAGTTTCATGAGAGAAGATGCAGATAAATTTGAAAGGAAGAGAACTCAGGTAGTATTGGTCTCAGCCGCATCACTGGTTATTAGCTGAAGAAGCAACAGTGCCTTTAACATTCCGAGGGAGCATTATTTGTGGCCTAGAATTCTACACCCAGCCAAACTACCAATGAGATACAGGAGTAGAGTTAAGTAATATTTAGACATGTATAATCACTGAAAAGCTACATTCTATATGCCATTTCTTTGAAGTTTTTGAGAATGACCTTTAGCAAAACATGGAAGAGAAATATGTAGGATTCAGCAAAGAGTAAATCCAACCTAAAGTAATAACAAAGGGTCGTTATGAATGGCCAACTGATAGTAGGCTCAGAAAACCAGAATGAAAGAGTTAATGGAATTATGTGGGAGTCACCTTCCTGAGAAAAAAAGGGAGGTCTAAAATAAGATTGAAAATTTGGAAAAACTTGATAATATGATTAAGGTAAGTGAAGATTTAAAATATTTTTTCATTGTTGCTGTTTCATTCTACTAGTCAACTCATTCCAGAGATTAATTAGACATAATAGAATGTAAATATGATCAGCTCTGATGATATAAAAGTAAATGCATAGTTGACAATATATTTGGAAGGGGTAGGAGAGGACAGGGTACAAGGGAGAAGTTTCTCATTTTTCAAAGTGCAGAACAAAGTGGAACTATCATTAATGGATGAGAAATGAGTGGTTTAAATTGATTATTTAAAGTTGCAACAATAACCAGGGAAGCATCTGTAAGCAATGAAAATCACTATTGAGAGGAAAGAGCGGGGAAAAATATGTGGCTCACATGAGCTGAATTCTCCTTTCTTCTATCAAAAAGACAATAAACAATGTCTACTGTCAATAAATCAGAAACATCAGGGAGTTCCAGCCAAGATGGAGGCATGGGTAGAAAAGCTTTGCTTCCTCGCACAACCAAAAGAAGAATAACAACCAATTTAAAAACAATAAACAACCAGAACTGCCAGAATATCAAACTGCATGGAACTCTGACAACCAAGGGGTTAAAGAAGAAACATTCATCCAGACTGGTGCACTGAGAGAAAGAAATGTGGCCCAAATGAAAGAACAGATCAAAGCTCCAGAAAAAGAACTAGGAGGAGATAGACAACCCATCTGATGCAGAGTGCAAAACCCTGGTAATCAGGATGCTCAGAGAATTGATTGAGCTCAGTCACAAAATGAAGGAAGAAATGAAGGCTATGCAAAGTGAAATAAAGCAAAATATACAGTGAACCAACAGTGAAACCAGGACTCAAATCAACAAGTTGGAACAAAAGGAAGAGATAAACATCCAACCAAACACAGTGAAGAAATAAGAATTCAGAAAAATGAGGAGAGGCTTAGGAACCTCTGGGACAACTGTAAATGTTCCAACATCCAAATCATAGGGGTGCCAGAAAGTGAAGAAGAAGAGCAAGAAATTGAAAGCTTATTTGAACAAATAGTGAAGGATATCTTCCTAACTTGACGAAGGAAATAGAATTCCAGGAAGTCCAGGAAGCTCGGAGAGTCCCAAAGAAGTTGGATCCAAAGAGAAACACCAAGGCACATCACCATTAAGTTACCCCAGATTAAAGATAAGGAGAGAATCTTAAAAGCAACAAGAGGAAAGGAGAGAGTTACCTACAAGGAGTTCCCATAAGACTATCAGCTGATTTCTCCAAAGAAACTTTACAGGCAAGAAGGGGCTATAAAGAAGTATTTGACATCATGGAAGGCAAGGACCTACATCCAAGATTACTCTATCCAGCAAAGCTATTATTCACAATGGAAGGGCAGGTAAAGTGATTCCCAGATAACATCAAGTTGAAGGAGTTCATCATCACCAAACCCTTATTATATGAAATGTTAAAGGGACTTATCTAAGAAATAGAAGAAGAAAAAACTATGAACAATAAAAGGACAATAAACTCATAACTACTAACAACTGAACCTAAAAAACAAAAACTAAGCAAACAACTAGAATAGGAACAGAATCAGAGAAATGGAGATCACATGGGGGGTTATCACAGGAAGGGGGAGGAGGTGAATGGGGGGAAGAGTACAGGAAATAAGAAGCAGAAATGGTAGGTACAAAATAGGTAGGGGGAGGTTAAGAATAGTATAGGAAATAGAGAAGCCCCAAAACTTGTATGTACGACCAACGGACATGAACTAAGGGGTGAGGAATGCTGGGGGGGGGGCGGTGCAAGGCAGAAGAGGGATAAAGAGGAGAAAAAAACTGGGGCAACCATAATAGCATAATCAATAAAATATACTTAAAAACATCAACAGAGTCACATAACTTACACATAAAGTGATGACTACGAGAACAATTTAGAACAAACAGTTTTTCCTCTGAGAGCAAAAACGAAGAAAAATAGAGATTAGGCAGATCACCTCTGTTCACCCTAAGTTTTTCAGAAACATGATTTTTTCAGAAAACACATGTATGTTTTTTGTATTTCTCAGGTAAACATTTTTTAAAAATTAAAAGCCTATTATTTCCAATTAGTAATAGAATTTCTGACATATTAGATGTGTTAAAAACCTTTTAATTGTTATGAATTGATTTTTTAATTATCTAATATGTCCACCCAATAACTTCATCTAGTAATTCTTAAAAATATGAACATAATGAAAGATGTATCTGTATTCAAATAGGTAAAATTGGTGCTATTACCTTTGAGGAAAAAAAAAAGAAACAATGGATTCAGAATAAAAATATTGTGATAATTTTCCGGAGTGAGTCTCACTTGACAATTTTTTCTCTTATTTGTATGTTCTTTCTCATTGCTAGGCAATTGAGATATTTATACAATGACATCACAGATTTTTATTATTATGTGCTGGAAACTTTGATAATGAAATGAGAACTCATCTTGCTCACTAAACTCAATTCAGACCAATTTTAGTCAAAAAAAATTGGAACAATTATGAAAGCAAACAGCCAAGCACTAATAAAAATCACATGCACTATAAATTGCACAAGATCTGAATATAATCTCTCCTTTGTTAACATCCAATAATTATTCAGTTACATGAGGTTTCAATTCACTCTATATTAGGAGTACCCGATAGTTGTTAGTGATAAATCACTTAGCAACATAAATTAAGTGTAACAATCAATTATGTTTGATGTGCTGCCATATTTTGATGTCAGATTAGCCATTAACCTCAGAATAATTTTTAAGTGGAATAACTTGTATAAAGGGTAAAGGAATATGATCTTTACTATTCAATAGTATTTGTAGCCACACGTTCATAGGGTTGGAAACCCTTGAGCTGTAGAGCCCTAGCATCACGCAAGCGGGACTGGTGAGTCCTGATTTCTTGGCTAATAATAACCCCCGTGGCACGTGGAGGCAAGAGATTGAACACAAGCCAAGAACTTTTACCTCTCTGAGGGACCAAGGGAAGGAACATGCAGACTCTGAGCAAGATATTTACTTTTTTTTAAAAGTAGTTTTTTAAATTAAATGTTTACTTTGATCCTCTTTCCAGACATTTGAAACATTCCCAGGAATCAGAATGTTACAGTTTGAAATTGAAATTGACTTTGCTCAGCTCTCCTTGGGAAGACATTAGGAGATCCTGAGTCTTCAGGTTGATTTCCTCAATTTTGACTCCCTTGCTTTTTCTCTGACTTGTCACACTATGTTTTTGATCTCTCCACACAAAATTTATGACATACAGCGAATGTTCAAGTAATTTTCTTAATGGTTAACTACAAAATTCATACCACTCCAGGGCACTGTCTGATTAAGTTATCTTTTAATTTGTTTTCGAGTGTTTAATATAACCCACTTTATTATGTAGGTGATTGTTATATCTGACTTCAAAGTTTGTGATGTCCCATAAACACCAGATGATTGGGGCATGGGGGAAAAATAAAAGGAGTACTCTACAAGGGTGTCCAAACTTTCGGCCTCTCTGAGTCACACTGGAAGAAAAAGAGTTGTCTTGGGCCACACGTTAAATACATTGTGACACCTAATCACAAAAAAATCCCGCAGGTTGGACATGCCTGCTGGAAGCTGGCCTAGAACAACACTTACCACCTGCCTTCTTGTATCTCTTTCAGTTAAGTTGTATCAAATTCCCAAATTTCACGTGTTGGGGAGAAGCACAATTGGACACATGTCAATCAGAGCCAGTTACTGTGGAATGTATTGTTTTCCCAAATAGCTCCACACTTATGATGCAGATTACACATTAACCCTTTATTCGAAGAAGCAACTGATCCTTCATAGGCTTGTTTTCCATGAACGACTTGTAGGATTGTAACTTTGAATTAGAATGTGTTGGCCTAATAGGGACATGCCCCCAAAGCACTTGGACTCAGTCTTTAAAGACATTTAGAAACCAGGTGTTCAAAGGTTCAATTACTGCACCCCCGAACATCTATCTGCTGTCCCCGCGGGGAAGATTGCTGGACTTCATTAGACCCTCGCGGGAGTGCCTGCGCCCCGGGAGCTTCCTAGGCGGCCATGACCTGACAGCGCCAGCGGTGCTGGTCCCGCCTCCTGTGTACCTGGGACACCATCACTGAGGGTATCTTAGTAAGTTTTCTCATGCTACTCTTCAAATTTCTTTTTCACTTGGTAATTCATCCCAATTTTTGAATTTCCTTGAATAAATCATTTTTTAAGCCATATTATTTTTCAAGGCACAGAAAATTCCTGCAAAACTGCTGCAGTCTCTCCAAGCCACTGTCAGAATCTGGCAAAGATGTGCTATATTGGGAGCCTTTCTAATAGACGATGGATTCGGACCGTAGACAGGTATGAGGTGTAAGAGGTAAGCACTGTCTGAGTTTAAAAGATGTGACTGAAGATCATATTTGAATTCAGGAAGGGTCATTGTGTTTTTCCACTTAGCTAAATGGTAACAACACCTAGCTTGCAGTTGAAAAGTTGAAAAAATAAAACAGTCAACCAATGTTTTCCTTAGTCTTCCAAATGCCACGTAACTACATAAAAAAATTACATTATTGGTTAGATTATCTTTGGTAGAGTAGAAAATAGATTTTAATACAGCAGTGGGACTCTTCAACCATGGGCTTCTCTTTCCTCTATTTTTTAATTGTAAAAATTAAATTATATCATAAACAGCTCAATTATCCATAATGCCAGAAATCTAGCAAAGCTATTCCAATTTTACCTTTTCCTTTCTTAGCTTTGGCAGGAGCATTCAGTGGGCACAGAAACTTGACTTAAATCCTTCTAGCCTGATATGATAAAGAGAGTTAGTAAAGGAAAATCAAGAAGCAAAAAAAAAAGAGAGCAAAAGGTTCACTGTTTCCAGCAGGGCAATCTCCCCACAAGTAATTCCTTTTGGCCCCAAATCAAAGGGACTAGATAAGCAGTTCCTCCCACCGTCCTGGGAAAAGCGCAGAGCAAACTGATTTTGCAATCCACTCAGAGAGGACTGTGGGAACTGGGAGATTTGACATGTGGTCAAGGTGAGGTCTGAGAGGGGTCATTCATTTGTTCATTAGTGCAAACCTTTACTGAGAACTTACTAAGTGTTGTACTTTGTACTATGCACTGGCAAGACAAAGATGAATGAAATACAACTTCTGACCTTGTGAAGTTCATGGTCAGTTGGAAGATGCTGATGTTCAAACAGATAAGTAACAACATAACTTGGGCAAGCTTGTAAGAGAAGTATCAATAGAGTTTGGCAACTGCCAGGTTGATTATGGAACCTGGGAAACTCTAACAAAAAAACTAGAGCTGACTCCCAAAGAATGAATGGAGGTTGTAAAGTGACGGGTACGATCATAGTGGAAGAAAAGAGCATTCCAAGAGACTCAGGTAGATTAGGTCCCCGGTGACTAGTGGGCAGTGCCCATCCTGAAAATCAGAAAGAGATGTAACAAAAGCTATCATTTAACTTCTAGTGTATCAGACACTGTGCTTACTGCTTTGCATGCTGTAACTCATCAATTTTCACCACAACTGTTTCAAGTTAGTATCACTTCTATTTTACTATTAAGGAGACCAAACTCAGAGAGGTCTCCTTAAGGTCAGAGAGATTCAGGACCACATTTGTCTGCTGCCCTGAGATCAGTGAGGTTGTTCAGCCCAGCTCGGCCATTGTTAGACTGTCAGAAAAATTAAAATCTGTTTGATTAGCCAAAGAGAAATGTTACCTTGAAAATGGACAAACCAGCCCCGGATGGTGTGGCTCAGTGGATTGAGTGCTGGCCTGTGTATCAAGGGTTGTTGGTTTGATTCCCAGTCAGGGGACATGCCTGGGATGCTGGTCAGGTCCTCAGTAGGGGGTGTGTAAGAGGCAACCACACATTGATGTTTAAAAAAAAAGAAAAGAAAATGGACAAACTGCTTTTACTGAAAAGAAGAGAAAACAAAGAGAACTGAAATCAGAGCTGGATGAGTTCAAGAGCGGCCACATCAGTGACTTTGAGCCCTACTCCACACTCCACTTTCGTCTTAACAGTCTGAAGCTTGTCAGCGTGCCACGCTCGTTCCCCAGCACCTCAGGGTGATTCTTGAAGAGTGAGTCTTGCAGGGAGAAGGATTATGCAGGAGGATAGGGAGCATATCCAAATTGCGAGTAAGGATCATCTCTTGAATCTGAATCATTTCATCTCCATCTGCCAAGATGATAACCAGGGAGCTGAAGACGTAAGCTTTGATCTGTTAATTCATTCAGTTATCTGTTCATCTGTGCACCCGTACAACAAACCTGCATGCCGCCTGCCTGTGGGAAACAATTGCACTTTGGGGAGGGAAACCGTGCATTTTTAGAGAATTGATAATATTATCTTTGAGGCTGGAGAAAAATATATATTTCTACATGAATATAAATGCAATTGAGAAATAGCTTCAGTGTGTTCATTGTGGGCCAAAAGTTATTCTCTTATAAGCAACTCTTAAATTACATTGAAACCACGGGATCCGATGTTTATTTTTCTTATGTGTTCAGAAAGTACGATGCTTTTGGTCATAAACAAGCACTGGTTCGGGAATTATTAAGTAATATGACTAAACAATGCAATCCATCACTTATTGTTTACATCATGTTTATATATCTGAAATACACATAAACTAATAAATTACACTCAGCTTAAAATCCCAGAGACATCTCATTTCAGCATAAAATCGAAATAAACCACTTTCAGGGCCCTCAACGCCCTCCACGAGCTCGTCCTTATCTATGTTTCCAACTTCTCTCCCTTCACTGCCTCGTTGATTCCTTGCACTTACGTCATGCTAGCTTTCTTTTCCACCTGCAGTCAATTCCAAAGAATTGCACTGGCAGGACCTTTGCTGCTCCTCATTCTTGTTATTCTCTTCCCCCACGTCTCAGCAAGGATGGCCTTCTCTCAATATCCAGGTTCAACTCAAACGTCGACTCACAGATGAGTTCGGCCCGTGTTGGCATTGAGCGGGGTGTGGGTAGGAGGCGGCGCCTCGCGTGTTCCGCGTGTATGCAGAGAGAATAATGACGATCGCGATCTAGATAAGGACATCCTGACTTACTGCGTGTAGCATGTTTTCACTTCATCAGGGAATAAATCAGTGGAGCTGGAATTCAAACCCAAGCCTTCGGGCTCCAGAGTCCATTGCATTTTCTTAATCAACGCCCTCCGTATTCAAAAGTACCTCTTCACAATGGCATCACTTCCATCCATGGGCATTTATGAAAACGTGTAGTCAAATAAATTTATGTTGTCACATGAAAATGAAGCAGCTAGCCTACTAAAACAGCGGACTGACATACTCCTTGGAGCTATGGAATATAGGAACTCCCCACTCACACCTGGAAGTCGAAAGCGGTTCAGCAGAACACCGACTTTGAGGCTAACATTAAGCAATAGTGCCACCTTGTGGCAATTTTTGTAGCAGGGGCACCCTTGCCCTCTCAATGGTTTTAGGAAAGCGTGCTGCTGAATGTGTATTTTATTCTTTGCGTATCTTTGAAATTTGTTGACAAAACACATTAACATTCTATTGAACATCAAGAAAAGAATACCGTCTCAGAATGCTAGTCGTAATTAGGAGCCCCTGGTATTTCAGGGCAAGAATAATGTATCCTGTGCTTCAGTATGAATTCATTATATTTTTGCTTTAATTTATGGGAAGTTAAGGCAGACAACTTTTAGCTCCATGTTTTACCTTCTGTTTGAAAGCACTGGGATCCAAAGGGAAACCTTAGGGAGAGGGATGAGATGAAGGAGAGAATGATGATCGAGAATGATGATCAAGATGGAGGCTTCGTCCCCATTGCTCATTCTTTTCCGGTCCCAGATCAACAAACAAGGCACAAGCCTCGTACTGAATAGCAATAAGAATCTAACTACAAAGTGACTTTCTCTTTTGTTAAAGCAAGCTTCCGAAGGCTTGTAAAATTCAACCAAGAATTAACATTCAAGTTTTGGAATTGGTTGGAGAGATGGTTAGTCTAATCTCCTCTCCCGGAAATGAACACGCAGGGATTTAGCCAGCGATACATTTTCCTTTCTTGTGGAAAAGTTGGAATGATCTAATTATGACTGTTGTCTATTAGCCTTACATAAATGCATCAAGATCGGCGAACATCATTTCCACAAGTGTGGATAATATTGAGAAAAAGAAACGGGCATATCTAAAGAATCTTCAGGTCTAAGCTGCTTTGTCTGAAAATCATGCTGGCTTGTTTTAAGGGTCTCTGAAGAGAATTCTGCCTAATTAGTGTCTCAAATCAGTGGGTGATTGGACGTCATTTCTAACCTGCCCTAAGGTGAGAGTAAAGTGAATGGATGACACCTCGTGCCTGATCGCTCTGCTGGAAGGGAAGTGGTAACAAGAGTCAGGAAATCTGTCACTCTGAATGTTCCCCACACTAAACTTAGCTACTGGCCATGCCATCTATTCCTACAGCTCCCTCACCTGAGC
The DNA here is from genome assembly GCF_022682495.2 of Desmodus rotundus. Classification (NCBI taxonomy): domain Eukaryota; kingdom Metazoa; phylum Chordata; class Mammalia; order Chiroptera; family Phyllostomidae; genus Desmodus; species Desmodus rotundus. Next base: position 14,341,889 of record NC_071399.1, on the reverse strand, counting down.
GACCCGGGCAAGGCAAGGGTCCTAGACGCTGAAGAAGCCCACCCTGGACAGAGTGCTGGAGGCTGTGCAGGCAACGTCAGCAAACCTCCAGAAGTTACGCTGACAGAGATGCACCGATGTCCTGTACCTTCCAATGCAGTGGGAAGTGACATGCAGTCTACTAACGAGATGTGGTAGCTAGTTTTGGCTGGTCTTCAGTTAAAAGAAAAATTGATGTCTTCAATGGCAATTAGCAATACTGCCAAACTAATTTGTCTGAAGAAATATGATACACATGGTTTAATGGAATTCCCACAACACATTTGGCTCTGTGCTCTGAGCTGCGTGCCTCATGATTTGTAAGTCAAGTAAGCATGGTCCCTACCTTGCCGTGTACAGTCTAGTGGGCATTTGAGACTGAGAGAGCGGGGGGGGGGGGGGGAAGAGAATGGGAGAGATAAAGAGTTTAAAGAGGAAAAGAGCAAAGTGAAGTAAAAACACACACTAAAGAAAGCAAACAAAGACCTGGAAGGACACGGTTTTGCTGTGATTGAAGAGAAACCAGGGACAAGATAAGAAGATCAGGCTGGAGAAATAAACACGGGTGAGATCACACGGGTTTAGCGCTTTCACGCCAAAACTTACAGACATTGTGTATGGGCTGAAATGAAATGCACATTTGCACACCTGCTATGTGACGATTACATTTAAGTCATAATAACTCTATATTTTCAAATTCTCAGTTTTGTAGACGAGAAGTAAGATTTAAGAGGATTTACGTCACTCAACTTCACTTGAAGATGTGTTGCAAACCCCGGTGAAAAATACAGTTCTTTGTTTTCTTGTTTGTGTTTTTGGGTGACACTTACCTTGAAATACTAAATACTAAAACTTAAAATACTAGAATATTTACCTGCGGGACATTTTATGCACACCCATCCCACATCCTCTGTGTGAAAGCACTCAGGAATCAGAGCAGTTGAGACGCTCCTGTGGGCTGTGGGTGACGGGGTAGTGTGAGCAGCAGAGGGTGCCATCAGTGTTTGGGACTGACTCTAACACCAACTGACAGTGACGTCGCACCTCCTCTCTCCATCCCCAGTCCTGCCATTTTTGCCTCTTTCATCCTCATTACCTCTTCCCCGTTCTCCCTTCTGATCTCCTTCTATCTTCCATTTTTTCTGTTCCCTCTTCTCTCAGCTGGGTGAGAGTTAACAGCGGTTGTACTAATCAAATGCTTACGTATTATCTCCTCTTAGAAATGTTACAATGGGTAGCTGTCATGCACAAACAAGTAAGCAAAACCGACAAAACCAAGAATAGATGCAGCACGTGAATGGCTGCATTGGGAGCAGCTCCGAATTTCGGAGCCCGCGGTCCCCCATCTGCACCCTGTTTCCGTAAGCCTTTGCAAAGCCTGAGAATTTCAGCTCTCACCTGTGTAAGGAAGGTAACTTTTGGCTTTCTGACCTCCGGGGGTCATTGTAGGGAACAGTTTGGATATTGTGTATTTGTCACTAGTAATGAGTGACAAAAAAAATCACTACTACTATCACTACCGGGGCAAATGGTCACCGTCTGACCCGTTTCCACTGTTACTACTACCCTTTGGCAAGATTTTTACATTAACACCTAGATTATTGAAGCACAAATTACCTTAGGCTATTTTGTTTAAAATTGCGTTTAAGTCACAAAAGAATGGCATTTGTGATTTGTTCCCCCACTTTGGAAAGGACTAAATCCTCTGCAGACTTTGAATAGCTTAGCTTCCTATTAGCCAGTTCACGTTTTCTGGCATGTTGTCATATCGCCATCTGCTGGACGTTAAGGAGATTGACACTAAAGACTTGAAAGCATGTCTAACAGGTATAAGGACAAGTAAACATCATTTAAGTCTTGTGAGCTACAAATAACCATAAACTTTGTTTGACATAATGATTCACCCCTTCATATATTATGCTATATCAATACGACAAAACACTACATAGTAGTAGTTCCTGCCAAGATACAGGCGTAGGTAGAAACCCTTCGCTTCCTTGCACAGCCCAAAGGAAGATAACCACCAATCTAAAATCAATAAACAAGCGGAAGCACCAGAAAATCTAACTGCATGGAACTGCAACAGCCCAGGAATTAAAAACACAGTCAACCAGACCACCCAAACCAGTAAGACGGTTGGACAGAGAGAACCCGCAGCAAGGTGGTGGACCACGCAGCCTGGGCTGGCTGGACGGGAAACTGAGACTCAGGGCTGCCTGTAGACTACCGAGGGGGTTCCCACAGTGGGAGAAACTCCCAGTCTCGCAGGAGAGTTACTTGGAAAGTGGGGTAGAATCGAACAGGTGAGCTGCATTGTTCCCTCTCTGGCTCCTCCTCCACAGGCAGTGCTGCCCTGGTGAATACCTAAGGCCCCGCCCACCCCCTTACAACTTAACAGGTGTGCCAAAACAAAGAAACATGGCCTAAATGAAAGAACGCAGCAAAACTCCAGAAAGAGAGCTAAGCGATGAGATAGCCAACCTATCTGATGGAGAGTTCAAAGCCCTGGTAATCAAAATGCTCACAGAACTGACTGAGCTTGGTGGCAAAATGAAAGAACAAATGAAGGATACCCAAAGTGAAATAAAGCAAAATATTCAGGGAACCAACAGTGACGGGAAGGAAACCAGGACTTGAATCAACGATTTGGAACAAGAGGAAGAAATAAACATCCAAGCAGAACAAAATGAAGAAACAAGAATTCACAAAAGTAAAGAGAGTCTTACAAACCTCTGGGGACAACCTGAAATGTTCCAGTATCCGAATCATAGGGGAGCCAGAAGGAGAAGAACAACAGCAAGAAATTGAAAACTTATTTGAACAAATAATGAAGGAAAATTTCCCCAGTCTAGAGAATCTTAAAAGCAGCAAGAGGACAGGAGAGAGTTACCTACAGAGGAGTTCCCATAAGCTTATCAGCTGATTTCTCAAAAGAAACCTTGTAGGCAAGAAGCGGCTGGGAAGAAGTAATCAATGTCATGAAAGGCAAGGACCTACAACCAAGATTACTGTATCCAGCAAAGCTATGATTTAGAATGGAAAGGCAGATAAAGTGCTTCCCAGATAAGGTCAAGTTAAAGAAGTTTATCATCACCAAGCCCTTATTATATGAAATGTTAAAGGGATTTATCTAAGAAATTGAAGAAGATCAAAAACTATGAACAGTAAAATGACAACGAATTCACAACTATCAACAAATGAACCTTAAAAGAAAGACAACAAAAATGAAAAATAAGCAAACAACTAGAACAGGAACAGAATCAGAGGAATGGAGATCACATGGAGGGTTTTCAGTGGGGAGGGGAAATGGAGGAATATGGGGAAAAGGTACAGGGAATAAGAAGCATAACTGGTAGGCATAAAATAGAGAGAGGTTAAGAATGGTATAGGAAACAGAGAACTCAAAGAATTTATATGTACAACCCATGGACACGAACTAAGGGGGGGAATGCTGGAGGGTTGGGAGGAGCAGGGTAGAGGGGGAATAAAGGGGGAAAATTGGGAAAAGTATAATAGCATAATCAATAATATATATATATAAATACTACATAGTGGTTAAAAACAATTAAATAATTCTGAAATAAACTTATTTCCAAGATTTATTAGAAATGAGGTGCAGAAGAGTGTGTATTGTTGTATTATTGTTTTAATACAAATATATGCTATGTACATAAATGTATATGTTTGAATAATTTTAATGGAAGATATTATACATTTAACCTTTTAATTCAGTGTTTACTTTGGAGCAAAAGGCTTAATGGGAGGAAGTTTCTATTATTTTTAAAATGTTTCTATTATTTGAATTTCTACCTCACACATATTTTACTTTTATTTTGTTTTATTTTATCTTTAATAAAATAATCTGGGTTTTCTGGATAGTGACAGTTTGAACTATGTTTTTTTTTTCATTTTGATCTCTGCCTACATTTAAAGTTATGTTAGTGTGCCTTTAAGTATCAACTACTTCCTTTCTGCCTCTACATCATTTTTGCTAGAATTATGTTACAGTAATGATGTCATTTTGGTTCCAGCGTAGTTATTATAATAACACATCCTGTATTTTCTAGAACAAACATGATTTCAAGTATTCTGGCTTTTTTAGACTATAAAATCTCTTCTAATAATTAGCTTTTCTTATTATAATATAAATAAGAAGATTTGTTAACACTTAGATTCCTTAATTTCTTATCTGCATTATGAAGATCATCTACCTGTCTTAAAGGGGGTTATGAAGGTTATAGAGCAAGAAGCACTCCATTTATATGTAATTATTAAGTAACAATGACTTGTATTTTCAGAAAGTTATACAAAACTCATTTTTGCCTTTTACAAGTACGTTGAGAAATCATATTAACTTAGGATGAAGGGGCATAAAAAACCCCATGAGAAAATAAGACAGGAACTAGGTTAATTCTAAAGAATCAGGGAATAATATTCTAAAAGTGAAAGAAGAAAAATTTTCATGTTAAGCACATTAAAAATCTATATGTTAGCTGCAACTTGAAATGTTTAGGAATTATGGTAATACAACCAGTGGCTCTGTGGAGTAACGTTAAAAGGGCCATTACAAAATAAACAAAAACTCCTTAAACAATACGGTTGAGGAAGTTGACATATAATATGTTGCACACTTTTAAGGCACACAATTCAATAAAACTCGACACACATTTAGCCCATAAAATCATCATCAAATCAAGAGTAGTGAATATATCATTTCCCAACACTTTCTTACACCTCTGTGTAAGCTTTCCCTGTTGGCCCTTCCCACACCCTCCAGTTGCCGCAGGCATGAACATTGGGGTAGTCACCAGTTTTTAACTATGGTGCATCAGAACACTCATGGATGACCGTATTTTGGCATTCTTTGTGCATGCAATTAATGGTTTTATTTGGCTCCAATAAAAACATATGTATAAATTTATTTTAGATTTATATTATTCATTTGCAAATGATACCATCTTTAAATGTAAGAGTTAGTTTCCTAATTCATACCATTACTATACTGGATTAATTATCCTTACAATGCTACTAACACTTAAAAATCTTTGATGACTCCCCACCACCTGGGTGTGTCTTGACGACTTTTTAAGACAGTAGTGTATATTTTCTCCTTTTAGCTTTGTATAATACCCTGCCCCTCCCCATTCCCTCATCTCAGGAAGGAAACACTTCAGGAGATTTTATATCACGGTGCCGAGGAACAAGATAAATACTGCCAATATCCAGGTTGTCAAACCTTCTGCAAATTGATGGGAATTGTGGAGAGAATCATTTCAGAAGTGAGGGGTTGGAGGCAAGGGCTGTTGGTTGGATATCTGAAAGGGTGGGGCCTCGAGGTAGAGTTGCAGACCTTACCTCAGCCTGGAAATCAGGGAAAGTTTCTATGGATTTTGTAAATATAAAGTCCAACTCTTTGATCTCCTGTGGAGTCTTTCATGACAATACTTCTAATACTGTTGAGAGATGTTAGAATTGAAGAGTAAGACCTGCAGCCTTGGGAGCTTCTACAGAAGCCTTCAAGGTCAAGGTTGCCAGTGAACCATGGAGAAGAGACGTGTTATTGATGACTACTGAGGAAAGATTATATGGAGTAATTCCCTCCAAGAGTTTACAGCTCTTTCAAACACCAACACTTTTACACTACCCTAAAAGTAGACGTTGCAATCCTTTAAACATGATTGACCTTGAATTTTTCTGCCTGTTAAGCGTCTGTAGAATTGAAGCAAGTTTCATTCCATCTGGGAAAATAAAGGGAAAATGACATTTTTTCCCACTAGTGCTGAAGATTAAGTCCTGCTCTGTACATTCATAAAGTGTAAGTTAGGAATGTATCTGGCTTCCAATACACGAAAACTCAGCCAGGGGTGGCTTAGACATGAGGGTGTGTTTCTCTCACATAAAACCAAGTCCAGAGGTCGGCTGCCCGCCCTGGGTCAGTGGATCTCTAGTATCCATCCGTCTACGTTAGCAAATTGGTTCTGTTCGCACGTTAAGTTTTTAAATCTAAGGTCACAAGATGGATCGTGAGAGATGAAGACACTGTCCATTTGCAGGGTGAGGAGAAGGGAAGGCTGCTCTGGTCCTTGTATTTATTCCTTTCACAGGAAACAACAGATGTTGAAGCCTCCCAGGGATTTCTCGTTGCCAAGAACTTTTCCACCTGACCACACCCACCTGTGACACCAGGAGAGGGGAGTGTATCTTTCACGTACTCCCCTGGGGACAGGAACAAGTGCCCTGGGGTTTGGGACTGGGAGTGGTTCAACAATTCCAAAGGATCCGCCCTATGGTAAAATTCCAGAGTGGTCTGGCTAGTGTCTCAGGCCTTGCACAGTCCAGCTCTGACACATCTTCTGTGTAACCAAACAGGACTCTACTGCAGTGAGAAGCCACTGCTGTCCTTCCCATGTTGCTTTAGTGTCCTTTGTCTGCTGCCCGTGTCTGACCCCCTTGTTGGTATTCTTGCTCATGTGACCTCCTTTGGCATTATCTATTCCTCAAGTTTTCCTTGCTTCACGAAATCTCCACTGATCTCTCTTCCGCTGACTTTTACATTTTTAAAGTGCAGTGGTAGGGTACTTATAAAATATATCTTACATTTTAGAGTTTGAATAATATCCATATGCTTTATAGAAAAAAAGTAGATGAATTTGGAACTTCTCTCACATTAATCATTGTGAGACATTAATCATTGAAACAGGAGAGTCACAAGACCTTAGAAGAGTCTATTTTCTGAAGAAGTCATGATTGTTTCTGCCTAATGATATTTCAACTCCTTTCCAAGGGACCTCATAGGAAAGAGAATGAAGGTGTTTGCATAAAATTCTTATGCTATAATTCAGTGGTTCTTTTTGAACACAGAGAGACTGACTTCATATGAGATGTCTGTGCCCACTCCTAAACATAATGGCCCTTATGAGCCTTGAAGGCCCTGCATTTGCATTTTTGTGAGTCCAGGTGATTTTTAGACAGGTGGTCTCCTGGGCGCATTTTGAAAGTCACCACCTCAGAGAAGGTGGAGCCATTGGGGAAGCTGTGGCCACAGACACTGGGTGAAAGTGGGTGACCCTGTGTTTGGGGTTAATAAGCAGGGGCTGTGACCGTGACGCTTGGTCAGGACGGCACAAACATTGCAGAATAAGATCAATATGAGAAGCAAAGAAGGAACTACGCACGGAAAAACAATTTCCCTTTGGCCATTATGCACAGTAAAGTATGTAAATTTCCATAATGGTGATGGCAGTCCAGTAATTTTTATTCTATCTTTTTGAAAGAAGCATATTCATCAAATTCATTTGCCAAGTTCCAAAAGGTGAATATGGACTTTCATTTCAACCAGTGTGGCAGACTGAATGTTCAGAACAGCTCTCATACTAGAGGGTCCTAGAAATGCTGAACATGTATATAAAAACAACAGCAGCAGCACCGGAAAGGCACAGGTGAGGAGGGCAGGAAGGCAGGAGAACTCCTTGTAAACAGAAACGATGAGAAGGCACACGTTCTAACAGGTCACCACCTCTGAGTTTAGGAGGTCTAGAGTACAGCGTGGTGCCTCTCGTTAGCAATGCTGCATTGTATACTGGACATTTGCTATGAGGGTCCATCCTAGTGTTCTCAACACGCATGTATCACACACACACACCATGGTAACTATATGCAGGGTGGGACACGTTAACTGCCTTGATTGTGGTCATCATTTCACTATATATATATGTGCATTTATATATGTATGCATATATACATAAACATTAAGTTGTATATCTTAAATATGTACAATTTCTATTTGTCTATTATACCTCAATAAAGTTGTAAAAAAAAAAAAGGAAAGAAAGGAGCTTTAAACCTGAAAATACCTTTCTAACCTCGGTGGCTTCCTTGGGCTGTGCGAACAAGGCGGAGGGGAGCAAGCCTGGGGTATAAAAACAGTGGGATGAGGGATCAGGGGTTTGCAAATAAAGCTGGAGTCCCCCAGACACAACACAATCCTGTGGTTATCTGGGGGGACTCTGTCCTGCAGAGTAAGGAGCATCTGTGTGTCACAGTCTGGTCTCTGAACGGAGTAGTCAAATGGAAATATCCCCCGACAACTCCCAACTACATGCATATTTGGAGTAAAAGTTTGCGATTCCTGTGGGGCCTGAAGACACTCGGGCCAGATTTCTTAGTGTCCCTGTCTCAGTCTGTCTGGGATGCTGTATCAAGTACCACTGATGGGATGGCTCATAAACAGAAATGTAATTCCTACAGGTGTGGAGCCTGGGAAGTCTAAGATTCAGGAACCTACCTGGTTACCTTCCGGTGAGGGCCCTTGTCCTGGTCCATAGCTGTGTCTTCTCTATGTGCACTCACATGGTGGAAGGGGCTAGGGATCTTTCTTATAAGGCACTAGTCTCATTTAAGAGGACATCACCTTCATAGTGTAAACATCTCCTAAAGGCCCCACCTACAAACACCGTCACATCTGGCATTAAGATTTTAACATATGAATTTGGGGGGCAAACATTCAGACCATAGCTTTCTGCCCCTAGAGCCACAAAATTCATGTCTTTGTAAAATGCAAAACACATTCATTCTGTCCCAGTAGCTCCCGAAGTCTTACCTTGTTCCAGGATCAAATCAAAGCCTCAGTCCCGTCTCATCTATCATCCAGATCAGATATGAGGGAGACTTAATACAGGTTCATCCTAAGGCAGGTTGCTCTCCAGCTGGGAGCCTGTGAAATCAAATAAACCACTCAGTGCTTCCCAAAGACAATGGTGGGACAGGCACAGAATAAACATTCCCTTTCCAAAAAGGAGGCATAAAAGACCAAAAAAAGGAAGTTAACAAGTCCAAGATAAGTCCCAAGTCTAACTGGGTAAACGAAATTAAACCCCAGGGCTTGAGAACAATCCTCCTGGGCTCAAGGCCCCACATAATGGACATGCCGGAGCTGCAGGTGGGCCCCCAAGACTTTGGGGGGCCACCCCAGCGACTATTCCGGAAAAAGCCCGAGTTGTAGCTCTCAGGTTCATCTGGAATTGCACACCGGGAGATACACTTGTGTGGGGTCAGAGGTGACCTGACCCGACCCCACGGTTCCACCGGACAATGCCCACATGGGGAGTCTCTTCTGCACCCCTGTCCCATGGATGGCAGCCCTCTTGCCTGGGTGGAGGCTCTCTGGGACGTCTTTTGCAATCTAAGCTGAGGAAGCCACATCTCCGCCACTCTTGCAGTCCACTGGCTGGTGGAGAAGGCACCCTCTGGAGGCGTGGCCACCTGCAAGGTGTCACACCTGGGGCAGCTGAGGATTACAGTGCCCGGATTAGAGTTCTATAGCTGAGCCCAGGATGAGAAGTAGCTCTGGTAGCAAAAACCCCTCCTTTGAGATCATTCTGCCCGGAAGGCCCTGGCACTCTGCTCTGGTGGTGGGTGATGTGAGAGCCAACTCCGAAGATCTGTGAAATGCCTGCAGGTCATTTTCTCACAGCCTTGGACAACAGGCCCTGGCTATGTTTAGAAGGATGACTGATTTCTCACTGTCTTAATGAATAGCTCCTAGCTTCTGTTGAGATGGTTGATCTCCACCAATCCCTTCATCAAAGGTCAGCCACAACCTTTGAGTTCCCAACTGAACATGGCTTCTTATTCATTCTTTATGGATAGACTGAGAATTTTTCAAAATTTTAAGTTCTGGTTTTTTTTTTCATGAACCATTGTCTTTAAGCCATTTTTCTCTTCTTGATTTTACAGTCAGCATTCAAGAGAAGCCAAACTCTTCCTTCGACACTTTGCTTAGAAATAGCTTCAGCCAAATATCCAATGTCTTTGCTCATAGGTTCTACTTTCCACAAACATTAGGACACAAACACAATTTAGCCAAATGCTTAGCCGCTTTAGAACAAAGACCACCTTTCTTCCAGTTTCCAATAACGTCTCTCACTTTTGTCGGAGACCTTATCAGAATTCAGCCTTTACCGTTCATATCTCTACCAACATTCAGTTTGCAGACACTGAGATGTTCTCCCAGGAGACTGGGGCTTTCCCTCCAGAGCTCCGCTGGTGAGTCCGCACCAGGTTTGCCTTCAACACTTCGTGCACAGCAGTGCGGGCTTTTTCAAACGTGCATCTCCAAAATCTACTCTCTGCCCATCCCCCAGAGCCAAAGCCACTTTCACATTTCTAGGAATTTGTTATAGCAGCACCCCACTCTTGTACCAATTTTCTTAGTCTCCGTCCCAGGCTTACTTGTCTGGACTGCATCGCTGCTGTCTACTTTGAGTCAGAGCCCATTGGTGGGGAGCACTGGTAGAGAACCAGAGGAAGGAAGGAGAGTGATGTAAGGGTAGTTAACCCTCTGACTAGTTGCCTTAGTGAGCTTTATCCTTCTCCAAACGTCCTTGCTTACCTCAAGCTGGGCTGTAATACATAGCTCTCTGTCTTTCTGAGTTCTGGTGGCCCCTTCACCTCCTTGTTCCTCAGGACCTAAGGTCCAATCTGATTCATTACTGCTTCACTTGGTTGCTATGTCTCATGGTTCCCTTTACTGCCCAACTTTTAAATAGACATTTTTATAGGCAACCTCTTTCTCTTTGAATTTTTCTAATTTGGGTGTGTTATTTACTAGTTCTTTCTTTTCTTTTTTTTAAGATTTTATTTGTATTTTTAGAGAGGGGAAGGGAGACAGAAAGAGAGGGAGAGAAACACCAATGTGTGGTTGCCTCTCAAGTGCCCCCTACTGGGGACCTGGCCCACAACCCAGGCATGTGCCCTAGATTGGGAATTGAACCTGCGACCCTTTGGTGCACATGCCAGAGCTCAATCCACTGAGCTACACCAGCCAGGGCTACTACTGATTTCTTATTGGTATAAAAACAACTGGAAGATAGAGTGAGGTAGTCTAATATGGGCATAATCTAAATTCCGTGAGGAAATGAGAAGAAACACAATGAAAAATATACACTATATAATAATGCAAACATATGGGAACTGATAAATATCCAGAACTATTTAAAGATAATAATCCTCATCTATGGGAAGCAAACTGTATACCAAGTAAAATAAAGGTAAATTCAATCTATGTGTGATAGATATGGCCGAAAAAGAATCAGAGAAAAAGAAGAGATCTTCGAAGCTGTCAGAGTGATAAATGGGTTACACATAAATGAGTTGTAGCTGAACTGCTGTCTTCTCAGCAGCAGCAAAAGAAGCCAGAGATCTGTGAAATAATAGAATTAAAATATGGAGAGAAAATAACTCTCCATCTAGAGTGATAGACTTGGGAAAAATGTTTCAAGGACAATGGTGAAATAAAGAGTTTCAGATAAATCAAAACAGAGAAAGTTTATTACCAACAGACTATGCTAAAAAGAATGTTAACAAATGTGTTCCAGGAAAAATGAAAATGATCCCTGAAGATGGGAGAAGCCAGTTCTGGAAGTGGAAGACTTGTGGGTTAGCCTAAACAAATACCAACTACATAAATTAGTAATGATACATCTAATAGGTGGAATTAAAAAAAGAGAGAGATTTAAAATCTTAAACAACAATGGCGTAAATTTGGGAGGTATATACTACAATACATTTAAATAAATCTCCACTTACAAGAGTTATGGTTGAGGTTTATGAATTTGTACAGGTAGGACAGGCTTGTATTTCCATAATATATATTTAAGGCAGTTATCTGAGAGTAAATTGGTGGTGGTGGTGGGGGGGATCTCATGCAATTTGCTGTATCCAGAGAAGTACTTGACAATTAGCTGAGTTGCATCTCCCAGAATCCCTAAAGCAAACTGAAACCGCATCCTCCGTCAGATAGAGGGTACAAGATGATGGTGGACTGAAATAGTGGGGTTGGACCTTTTCCTGATTATTTGGGAGGAGTCTCAAGAGGGGTTTCTTTTTCCAATTATATATCCTTCCCCCCGGCTTCCCAAAGAGCCAGCTGGTAGGAAAGGTAACTTCCAAATTAGAGAAGTGGTCCACGTGCTGATTGGCCAGCAGGGTAGTAATTAAACATGGAATTACTAGACAGAAGGTCCCCTATCTGCTTCAGGGTTTTCCGTAATTGGAATAGATTTCACTTTATGTTTTATGCAGATCTGTACCAGAGCATACTACATTTATGGGCAAAAAAGAAAGGTTATGGAATTTACTCTTTGATTTACTGCTTTAGTTCTTTCCTTCACTGGGAAGTACAATGAATTCTGCCTCTTTGCAAGGCGGAACCCATCCAGGTAGTCAATTTGATTTCATTTCCATTTGAATGCTTTCTACGGACAGGGTCGGATTTCCTCTAATAACTCTCTTGGAGCGTGCTGGAGGACTGGCTGGCTCTTCTCTTACCTGGTTATTTCGTAATGCTCTATTAAGACCCACATTCAAAGCCCAGACTTTTACTTTTCGTCCAACAGAAATAACTGACTTTGGGCCCCATGTTTCAAGGACAATATAAGCTGTTTAATAACCTAGAAAAGTCTTCATCACTTCTTTCACTCAATATTGTACTATTACCCACGGGATGTGAAAAATAAGACACTGCTTTTCACATTGATTTTCTTTGCTCAGAGCAGCGTTCAGCCTTTGGTCTGACTTCAGATACAGTTTGGGTCCCAGTGCATCCACTTGCTTTTCTGGAAGCTCTCATTTCATCACATGAGTAGCTTCAGAGACGTGTGGCACTTTGGAGCACGTGGGTTAATCTGCTAAACCTAATCTTCCAGTCACCTATATGCTTCTTATCCACATTAAACTCTCACACTGAAAAGAATTTGGCTCCTAAAATATAATTTGTGTTTCTCAAGGGAACTTAACTCTAAGAGCTGAATGTTTTTCAGGGCAGGAATTCCACTGAGCAATGCAAAGGAAAAATAATTTTTCAAATCAAACCTCTCCCTGACAATGCAGCATTGAGGCTGAATTCTCCCGAGGTCCGTCATTTTTCGATTAATGGTTTTCAGGGAATTGAACATATCTCTGTGAAGAAGACACAGTACGGATAAGGGCTCAGCTCAACCCCCTCCAATCAGCATGGAATTCTACTTCTCTGTTGTGTTGACATCACACCTATCCTTGGTTTTTATTCGATGGCATTCTGTTGATAGAGCTCTGTTTTGTGAGGTGACTGGGTTTCTCTATTCCACATAAGGCACTGAAGAAGATCTGTATTCTGCCTGTTCAGGTAACGGACGTTTCTTTTGGAAATAGGCAGATCCAGATTTATTTAAAAGAAAAACAAAGTTGTTAATTTTTAAATAAATTGCCTAGTTTGGAAATGCCTTTGCTCAGGATCACAAAGTGATTACACACAAAATATAAAATGTGTAGCTCAACCAACTCTCATAAAGTGAGCACCCAGGTAACCATGGCCCAAGTCCAACAGAATGCTGACCATAGGCCAGCAACGCCTCTTCCGACCCTTCCCAAACATTAACCCCCCTTCCTTCCCAACGATAGCCACTATTTTGACTTCTCACACAATAATTTAGTGCCCCCTGCCTTGCAACTATATTTAATTGGAATTATTATAAGTAATACATATGCAGATATAGATGCAGACACGTATCTCTCTGTTGGTACTACACTTAGGAGTATATTGTGAGATCTTGGTGTTACATGTCTGCTCAAATGAGGAGGGAGTCCAGCGCTCTTTCTAAATAGTTGAACCCACGCACTGTTCTGCAGGGAGCATTGAGTCCCTGTGGCTCCATGTCTTAGTAGTGACTGGGGCCATTCTTTCCTGTTTTAGCCATGCCCATGCCTGTGTAATAGTATCTCAATAAAATTTCCATCGGAATTTTCCTGATGGCTAAGGAAGTTTGACCCACTTGTAATTGTTCGTCTTTTTGTAACTTTCCCACATTTTTCTATTGTGTCATCTATATGTTTTCTTATAGGTTAATGTGAGTCTTTTAAAAAGCATCCTGGATGCGAGGCTTTTCTTGATTATCTGTTGTGTATTGTATTTTGTATAGTATATTTTGATGAACAGATGTTCTTAATTTTAAAGTGATTTGTGTTATTGATCTTTTCGTTGACATTAATGCTTTTTGTATATTGTTTAAAAGATCTTTCCCAATACCAAGGCAATAAAGATATTTTCCTGTATGTCTTCTGGAAGTTTTATCGTTTTGCTTTTCTTACGAGAATTACAGTTTCCCTGGAATTACTTTTTGTGTGATTTGCTGTCCAAGTGTTACTTACTTTATCGTAGGATATACAGATTGCAAAGTCTCGGGGTGTCCTCTCCAGCTTCTAAGACATTGACAATACGCAGCCATCTTCGACTATTTCCTCTCTGTTAACATGCCGCATCGTGTCGTACAGGTTGGCATTCCCCGGCAGCATGCATTCATTATTTAACTGGTCAGACGACAGCAGAACCTCTGCGTCACAGAGGAAATGGAGACGGTAGCAGTACTGAGGAGCACCTAGAATTCCCTCTGCTCGGCTAGTCTTCCTCAGAGAGGCCACACGCGTGCTCAGAACAGCAAATCAACACCAGTTCCGCACTGGGAGGGTTATATTGGACTTACTACCGTATTTTCCAGACTATAAGACACACGGGACCATAAGACGCACCTAGGCTTTAAAGGAGGAAAATAGGGGAAAAACTCCCCACCACCTCCTCCCGCTCCCGCTCCACCACCTCCTCCCACTCCCGCTCCACCACCTCCCCACCCCTCCCCAGTGAGCCACGTAAGCTACATTTAGACTACAAGATGCACCCTCATTTTCCTCCCAAAGTTGGAGGAAAAGGTATGTCTTATAGTCCAAAAAATACGGTAACTCATGATTGGATTTCGTGGGTGTTCAGTTTCTTTCTCAAAAAAGTTTTTTCACATGCCCAGAACTAACGTTCTTACACTACCGAATTATGTGTTACTTCAATCGAGAGCAATCTTGGCTTATAAAATAAATGAATTATTAAGGTACCCATTTAATTATAATTTATCTTTTATCTTTGAGAATGAACAAAACCTCCTGTCAACAGCATTGCTGTAATCAAAGTATAAGGTACACAGAGAATTATCTCTACCTTTTAAAATAAAACAAAAGTACTTGTTTTACATGGATAGAATACTAATTTCAATTAGTGACTCCAGCCAGTATTTGATACAAATATAATGTCCAAAAACCTTTAATTGCAAAGTTAAACTTACTGCATTCATTTTTTATTACTTCGATAAACATCAGGGGAGAACACATTTACAGTACTATAAAAATACATTCACTTGAATTAATACTAAAATTTTTAATCATTTGTCAAACCTCAAAATCTTATATTCCCAACTTGTAACCAATTTATAAGTTAATAATTGTATTTTGCATGTATTTTGATTTATTGCATATGAGAATAGAATAACAAAACATGGTTAATTTTAATGTGAAATAACGATTAAATCACAGTTAATTAAAATAGTGATCATTAAAATTTAAACATTAAAAGACTAAAAGTGAAATTAGCTTGGATAGAGCTTTTTAATAAAATGCATTATTAATGGCATCTTTATGGGTCCATTATTTTTTAGTATAAATTGGGAAAAAATCAAGTAATTTGAAATATGTACTTAAAAAATGTATTGTATTTCTTGTACTCAATATGATTATAATAAACCTCTTTCCTAGCCCTCTCCTCCTCTGAGTCCTGATACATACCTAGTTTTTGACTCATTGTTCCGCTCAAATTCCAATGTGTCTTAAAAGAGGCATGCAACATTGTCCTCAGAATGGGTGTTCTCCTTCTCATTCCAAGCTCTGCTTGGTGTGACATTGGAGATCTCCTTTGGCTTATCCCTTTCGTCCACTCATTTTCAAAAGGTCATCATATCTTACTCATTCTATCTTCTTGGCTGTAGTAATTGTCTTCTTCAACTTAACCTGAATCCTGAACATAGATATCCTAGTATTTTCTCTGCCCTTACACTGTCTTTCTAGGGCATCTTTTATACTACTGAGAAATTTATTTTTAAATATTTGCATAAGACCACGCTCAGAATAAAATCTTTCAATAGCTAGAATGTGAACGTGAACCCCGGAGTTTTATTCTAAATGTACCTCTGCTCTCCCCCACGAGATCCTGCCAGCGCCTCCTTTTTCTCAGCATCCTTGACGTTCATCTCTGCGCTTGCACCACTGTCTCAAATGAACCCTTTGCCTTACTGCCAAGGTCCCACACTGTACTCTGTACTCTTCAACTCCAGCATTAGCCTTGATCTGAGGGTAGGTTTCTGCTGGTAAAACTGGAGATGGGGGTGGGGGTGGAGAGAGAGAGAGAGGGAGAGAGAGAGAGGGAGACACCTGGAAAATGAACTGCAGTCAGCAGTTACCACCTTCACCACCACACTGGTCTTCCTTTTGTGACACATTTAATCTTGTCACTCTCCAAATCCGGGAAACCCTTGGGCGTACTCAGATACACTGATTACCTTTCTGTAAAAGGAGGGGCTACTACTTAGCATTCACAAAGGGGCTGCATGTATTCTTAGGGCTACTCAAGAAACTTCTAAGGGGTTCCAAGTGTAGAGTGATGGGCACGGAGACGAGCTACTCAGATCCCAATCAAGAAAAGACGGGTTGCCCAATCATCTGGGAGTTCTTTCCACAGAATGCTGTTAACTGCCAGGACTGACAAGAATTTTAGTGACAGCTGAGGCTGTTACCTGACCTGAACTGCCCTTAATGTCTCTCTCAGCCCAATGAGGCTTCCTCCCTGTAATACTGGTATTTTTATGAGGACACCAGTCATATTGGATTAGGAGCAACCATATTACAGTATGACATGATCTTAACTATTTACAGGTACAATGAAACTATTTCCAAATAAGGCCACATCTCGTGGAACTGAACACTTAAGGGTAACTCATAACAATGAGCAAGGTGATTGTATTGTTTTACATAAAGCTGCACTTATAGAAAACTAGCTTTGGCTCCCTGGGCCCAGAAGATATTGAAATCTGGCCTCTTTCATGGCTGTGTGAACTTCAGCTCTTCCTGAGGACCAACTAGGGAAGCCAAATCCATCCTCCTACACTGTTCTCTGACTCTCCTCTGGATCCTTGTTTTCCCCAAGCGCAGAGTATTGAGTAGAATTAATAGGATGCTGTCTTAGTTGTTAGGTCTGGTGTAACCGTCAGCTTCGTTTTATTCCCTGTAATATCCTGTTATTGGGACAACTGAGCTGTAAGCTGCCTTCCAAATATGACATTCTATGATTTCGGGGCGAGCGCTACACTTGACTACTAGACGCCTCCTCTGAGTATGTTCCTGGCCTCGGGTCCTTGTATGTATTGCATGATGTTTATGTCGTAATGCATACTGAGCACTAAGTTGACATAGGCATTGCTGCTAATGGAGAAACAGAAACAAGGAGAACAGCTCCAGTATTTTAAATTGCTTTTAATAGAGAAATTTTGAAACGTTGCAATTTTCCCCATTACTATAAATAAATGAATTCTTTCATACTAAACACATGGAGGTTAATTGAAAATGTCTTAGAAAATAATGCAAACATATTCCTATTTATAGCAATTATCTAAGCCACATGAACAGTAATGGGGATATTTCCAAGAAATCAAGTTTTTAAAAAAATTACTAAGAAAAATGTTTCTAACTATATAAGTGATGTCGTTATGAATAATTAAATCCTTGCCTTGCCTGCAGAGCCTGTAGGTTACGGCAGCTTATTCTATACTTGAGTTACACAGTTTTGAAAGGGACGGTGCAAATATAGTTTTATTTTACATTTATTTCACAGGACGGTTATTTGTAGTGGATATCGTTTGTATTTTTTTCCCGGTTCACAGTCACCCCTTCTTCTTTAACTGTGCCTTCCAGCCCTCCGGGGCCCGTGGCATGCGTGTGCACACACGTGTCACAGGACTGTGCTAGTTCACAATGACACGGTGCCCGCCGTGCCCCTGCTCCAATCCCGGCCACAGCTGACTGTGACAAGGGGAGGCACCTGACCCAAGTTCTCCCCTTAAAATTTGGGAATTGTCAGAGTGAGAGCAACATTGAGAGCGTTTGAGACAGAGGGAGAGAATGAGAGAGACACTTACTTTTTGGGGGGTTAACCTTCGGCTCCAGAACCAAAGGATAGTTGTTTTTCTGCTTCACATCTACTATATGAAGTAGATGGTGACAGCTTTAGCGAGATTTCTGATCGCCTCTAGGAGAAATCTCACTTAATTCTAGATGAATCGATAACATCATTTATTATATCCATACTAGGAGAGTGAGAAATTAGAGCGAACATCAGGATTTTCAACCCTATGTATTAACAGCGTCTTGAAGGATCCGGTTCTTTTCCTCTCGCTGCTTTACCGGCGTCACTGCTGCCCTCGTCCTCAGGCTGTTGGAAGTGTGGCTGTACCCCAGCAGTTACTGCATCCAGCTGTGGTACCACCCAGAGCTGCGAATCTTTCCCCAGGATCCCTCCAGCAGATTGCCCCGGGCACCTCATTAGCCACAATCCTTCTGGGGCAATTGCCGTGGAGGGAACGGCATTACCTCCCGTGCCCTACAGCCCACATCTGGATACGTAAAGGCAGCCCAGCTTCTCCCGAGACAAAGTGCTATACATGGAGGAGGAGAACTGGAACAAGAAGGCTTCTGTTAGGAAGATGGGTGTTGGTTACACAACCAAGAAACGTGGCTCACACAGAATCAAAGTAAAGGCGGAGAACAAGACAAATGGGTAATGTGGGGGGAAAGACCAGATCACGTTGGGGCTCTTTTCAATCAAAAGAGTCCTAACTAAAACAAAACCCCCAAAGTCTACAAGCCTTTCAAACTTCTTGGAGAAAATTCCATTTTTACTTTCTCTCTTAATCTAGTTTCGGTAACCAATATATTGTGTGGTTCTTACGATAAAACTTCAATGAGTCAATATTCCTCAGCCAAAGACCATTAGGGACCCTCCTACATTTGAACAAGTCGGACTTACTGCCTGTTTACAGTGGGGAAACACCCCCCCTGGGGAACTGTGGGGCACCTCAACTAGATGTGTGAGAAGTGGTGGGTTACAGAAGCTGGGCTTGTGGCACGGGATTTGGGGGGCAGTTTAAGGAAGGTTGGCTTTGCTCCGCGTGGGCTGCTGCAATCAGAAGCAGGGTGTCTTAATGAATCTTATCTGCAGATACATACATATATGCTATGTTTAAGATATATATATACACACACACACACACACACACATATACACTGAAACTATATATATATTTTTTTAACCATGGGACTAACAAGCACAACTACTAGACACAAAGTTAGAAATAGGGGAAAGTGCCTAGATAGAAAGGATTTTGTCAAATATTCTACAGTTCATGTAGACATTTATCTATTATTGGATATATGCATTAATTCCACTATTTAAAAAATGAATATTTCCATATGTACAAAGAAACTCATGCATGAACTACTTGTAAGTATGTGCCATGCAAAAAAAATAAAGCTTGTTTTTAAAAGGATTTCCTCCTTTTAATCATTTTAACTTAAGTGTTTTCTACTTTGCTATTAGCTTGATGATTTCCTGAATTAGATCCACAAAACCATTTGCTATTTATCTTGTACAACTATATTTGGTTCATTCATTGTCTTATCAATACCTTTGGCTGAAGCATTTAGAAGTTTTATGAAAATTAATGCTTAAAGGAATAAACTAGGCATTAAATTGAGATCACTTTGTATGTAGGGTATTATGCTGTGGTTCTAAAATGAGCTTTTAAGCATTTTATCATGTAAATGAAAACGATTAGTCTGTATCTTGATGAGACAGTAAATCAATGAACAATACATCACATACAGGGCTTAAAGAGTGATCATTTAAATTTTCTTAAGAGCAATCTTCAAGTGAAATAAATAACATTTTTTACAAGTCTTTTCCCCCTAAATTTTATCAAATTAGAGATTTAGTTATATTGACCATTTATAAATGGAAAACAACAAGAATAAATTACCCCTGTAGGTGGCAGTCCAACTCTAAATAACGAATTAAAATTTTCTGTCTTTATAGTTGATTGTTATCCTTGGAAAGAACTTTGAGTTTTAAAAAACCAACAAACTTTCTCATTATTTTGCAATGTCTGAATTACTAAGTTTTTGTACACACTCATTCAAGATGCACTGTATAAAACCTTTGGAAAACTAAAAATAAGAAAACTAGAAGTACATGTTCATTACATTTTTACTTTATGAGTTATCACAAGCACTTACAGTAATATAAATATGACACAAAAAGAACTTATTTTCTTAATATTTGTCAAGTAAAGAATATACTAATGTCAAAAATATATTAATTAATATGCTAATGTATTAACATAAATTACCATTAAATGTTGTTTTGGAGAGACATTGACATAGCTTTCATCCTTACATGTCTGTAAGAGAATACTTACTGTTTTCAGATAGAGCAAGATAATCATCTTCTTCCAATATCATGTTTAAAACAACAAAAGTATACAAGATGCATTTCCAACTGCGTCAACAATTTGGTTCGTGTTAGTGTTACATAGTAACAGTTACTCAAAGGAGGGAATTACGTATTGAAGCTTTACAGAGACAAAATCTATTTAATTCCTCAACATGTCCTATATTATAGATTTTATAAGGATTACTCAAAATATTTAGCAACTTAAAGGGCATGAGCACCAACCAAGCAGAGGTAATGTTGGCTACACACAGCACGTGCGGGCATGTTGTATACCAGCCTAAGATTTCCCAGGTAGCGTTACATTCGCTTGCAGATTCTGAAGAGAAGGCTCAGAGACTCCAGCCTGTTTGCCAAAGAACCATTAAGCTAGAACCTGGGCTGCACTGGCTTTACTCCTATTGTCTTTTTTTTTTGGTTTGCCAATATTTTGCTGAGGATTTTATTTTATTTTTTAAATTAATTAATTTATTGTTATTCAGTTACAATTGTCTGCATTTTCTCCCCATCCCTCCACCCCACCCCAGCCAGTCCCACCTCCCTTCCCCACCTGTACCCTCCCCCTTTATTTTGTCCTTGTGTCCTTTATAGTAGCTCCTTTGTAAACCCCTCTCTCCACTATCCCCTCCCCACTCCCCTCTGGCTATTGTTACAATGTTCTTAATTTCAATGTCTCTGGTTATATTTTATTTGCTTTTTTCTTTTGTTGATTATGTTCCAGTTAAAGGTGGGATTTCTATAAAAAATTACAGGCGTACATAATACCAAGTACATAAGTGTAATAGTGAATGTTTTTGTTGCTATGATTGTAAAAGCAGAACTAACTTTACTGAAGGAATTTGTAAACAAATCAATCAAATGACTAACTTCAATCTCTCATGGTCCATTGTCCCCGGGTCCATTTGAGACAACTTCTGAAATCACAATTGTAGTTTAATAGTTAAGAGCCCAATATTGTTTGAATGAGAGACATTATGTTGGCTTCTTTTCTCAGATAAAAATCCATAAAATACAAATGTTATTTATCATAGTGATGTAGACTATGGTGCAGCAACAGAGAAAAATTGAATTTCAGAAAAGAGGAAAATGAACTAGACTTATTTTGGTAATAATAATAATAATAAGTAATAATAATATAAAAGAGTGGTCCAGTTTCATTAGTGATGTTGGTGAGGAAGTGGGTTGACTATTTCATTATTACTACAGTAGGATGTTACACACCTACCAAATATTCATTATCTCTTTATTTTCCTCACTGAACTTCATTTTTAGCAGGAGTGTTAATGGGTAGTTATAATAACACATTTCCAGCTTCTTGAAGATAAATAGGTCCTTCTACCCCTTCAAAACAGAAACAGAATAATTCTGCCTAGTCTTGTAATTATTTAATACCTATTGAACCTCTAACATGCTAGTCATTATCCATCTGGAATATTGGGTGTCAGGCTAGATTTTAAAGCTGTGAATAAATTTCCGTTGATTTTTCAAGAAAATTTGATACTTTCAGGAGATACCTGAGGGGGTAGAAAAGTTCATATAGGTATGTAGTAGGTGGCATTTTAGAGGCTCACCCTTTAGTGCTTAAATAATTTCTCATTTTATTTAGGTTATGCAAGTAAATAACCTATTCTGGAAAGATCATCACAGTCTGATGCCTATTATTGAGGTTACTTCTGTCTCTATCCAGGGGAAATAACAACTCAGACCTTGTAGGTTCTTTGAGGGCATACAATAATGTAGTATTCCTGGCTACCATGTCTACCTGCATTTCATTTTCCTTTCTGTAATCCACTGTATGATATGAGTTAGGGAAAGTGAGGTCTTTAACAACTGCTTCTTATATATTCTCTGTATTTTCTATTCTCTTGTAACTATTGCGTTGTGGTTTCTTCAGTGGTAAACTGATACTAACTCCTCCTCTGTATAAAAGCTCTTTATGAAACTGAAGACTGGTATTGCTTGATATAAGCCGAACACTAGCCTTGGGTTTATCCATCTTGGTAGGTATGATTATATACAATTTAAATTCTTAAATCTTCTTCAGATTCATCATCAGCCTCTTCCATTTTAGCTGTCAGGAGCAAACATTAGCCATTTTCCATTTTTAAGAAACATATTGGAAAATAATCCTGCCTCCTTAGTGGAAAATTTCTGGAACTCCCCATACATGCTTTGTCAAAAATAAAATGCAATATTTTTACATTTACTTCTTAGTCATTTCCCAAAATGGCATTATGATACATTTTCTAATCTTAAAATTCACCCTAAATCTCTAAAAAATGGCCCTTCAATTATTTTTTCTTTTAATTCATTGGGGTATATCTACAAAGAAATATCAATTTAAGTTTAACTTTTTATTTTTAATGTACTCTCTCCCCTTAAACTTGTACCCTTCCAACTACATTAGTTTTCTTTTTTTAGTTATTACTCTTTCTAGAACTATAGGTTCAGAAGAATCTCAAATAACATACTTGGGGCAGTATTCACCTTTTTAGGCTATAATTTCTTTATCTAGAAGACTAAAATGTTGGATTAGATGAGCTCTGAGAATCCTTCCAAATTTAGGTTAGAAAGTGTCAAAAATTAAGAAAACATTTTTTTCTGATACGTTGAGTTTATAGTTCTCTTTTTTTTGTCTCAATTATACCATATTCATTTTCTTTTTAGCTTTTTAGGCTTTCCTTTGTAGTCCTCCTCAGCAATATTTTCTGACTTAAAGACATTCCCATTTGTAGTACAGCTCCTTCAACAGTTCTCACATTTATTGTAACCTTGATGCTTCTTAACAGCAGGATGGCTTTGGATATGACCCCTGGGTTACGGTGAGGAAAAATCAGAGGGTCTCTCTTGAAAGAATCCGGATTCTACATTGTATTTCTGGGAGGCAATGATTTTGCCAGAGGGCAGGAGTCATTCCACTTAGGCAGGGTTTTTTTTTTTTTAATGGTTTTACTTTTGCATTGTTATCCGCGGACTCTAGTGCCTGAACCTACAAGTCTGCTAAATCCTTGCCCGACTTTTTATCACACTACATACAGCATTCTTTCAAATGCAAGGTCAGGGTGTACATCTCTTTTGATACCACGGTTGTAAAATGAGAGGTGCTGCTTCTTTCAGATAAAACCTCTTTCTTCCTTTCCATAAAAGCTTTATTCTTCCACATATACTATTTGATTTTTACATTTCAATAAAAAATAGACTAAAACTGAGGGGAAGGAGTAATAATGTTTGTGACCATTGAAATCACCAACGTGCATGGTTGTGTGGTACCGTTTTTAGGGTAGTTCATTTTACCTTTACATCGTCAAATACGTTTGCTGTTACCTCAGCCTGGAGAATGGGTCTGAAACCTGTTTTTGCTGTTCTATGGCATCAGAGTCTAATGTTTCCTTTTTTCCACACACAGGATTGTTAATTTATCCATTTAAACTTTTCATTAGACTTCAGTCACTGGACCTTGAGCATATGGGAATTTTAAAACCGCCTGGCAAATATTCACTGGGCAAGGCTCCTTGACACTTTGCAATTGTAATGTCCTTTAAGCTTTGAGGACAAACTGAGGAGGCACGGGACATTTTTTTCTGAATCCTCACCCCTTCAAGTTAGCCCTGCTTTATTAAGATCTAGGTGTGAGTTCCTAAGAATTCCTTAGCAGAGTGAGTTTGCTAAGTCACTCAGCTTCACAGTTCAAGGCTTATACAAAGTATAATTCATTCTTGAAGTTTGGAGAAACATAGGAGTGGTAAAAAGCTTATCTTTTATTCTCTTAACTGATTTAAAAATAAATGGTGCCCTGGCTGTGTGGTTAAGCTGGTTGGAACATCGTCCCTTACACCAAAAGTTTGCCAATTGTTTCCAGCCAGGGCACACACCTGGTTGTGGGTTCGATCCCCGTTGGTGGCGTGGGGGGCAACTGATCGATGTCCGTTGCTCCTCTCTCTGTCTCTCTCCCTCTCTCTTCTCATCCCCTTCCTCTATCTCCCTAAAATCAACAAACATATCTTCAGGTGAGAATCACAAAAATTTTGTATAAAATGATTTGTATGTAATTATATTGTTTGATCTATAACATATAAACAATTTATTTGCCAATAACAGCACAAAGTAGGTGAGCAGGAGTAAAGTTGTACTGAGCTGAGGAAATGATACCGGATGGTAACTTGAATTCACAGGGACAAATGAAGGAAACCATAAGTGATGGATAAGAATATATAAATACACATACTATAAGTGCTATAAATATATACCTACTCTCTTCTCAGCTTCTTTAAAATAAAATTCTATTAATAATTATAACAAGGTACTGTTTTGTTTATATCTTACATAAATATAATATGTATAATAAGAATACCACCAAATGAGATAAAAGTAATCAAACTATATGGAAACAATGTTTCTATATCTCAATGGAACTAATCTAATATAAACCTAAATTAGGTTCTAATAAGTTAAGAGGCATATAAAAATCCCTAAAGCACTACTAACAAAATAACTTTTTAAAAAGTAAAAAAAAATCATTACAAATTAAAAACTACATTAAAAATATTAACTTAGTGGAACATTCAGTGGTATAAAGGATGAATAGAGGAACAAAAAGACATAAGATATATAAATCAAAAATAATACGGCAGATGTAATCTAACTCTATGGACATTTAATGTTAATTAAACAATTCAATCAAAAGGCAACATTGTCTTTAATATAATAATATAGTTTAATATAACATATCTGCCTCTTCTCAGGTTTGAAAGGATCCTTAAGCTTTGGGAGGAAAGATGTTAACAAGAGGAGATTCAGATGGGGCTTCTGCAAAAATTTGCAACACGTGTGGACATCACTCCTTCTGGAAGCGTGCACTCTGGACACAGTTCTGACTGCTAATACATCGAAATCTTCTGTAGATGGTGTAAAAAATTATTAGTTGTCCCATGAGCAAAGGGATGAAGCTAGCTGGAGTGAAGTTTGGGCGGTTTCTGAGCCCTGTCTCTCTTGCGGAAAACGAGCCTGGAGCAACATCTGCCGAGGCCGCGGCCACGCCTGCGATACGGGTGTCTCACTACTGCTCTACAGTATCTTTCCGGGCGTGTAGCCACTTCCTCTGCATGTCCTTGCTGTCTATAATTCGTGACCCATGATTATCATTTTAATTCTTTCCTTTGTTTGTACCCCTACCTCCCTGCCCCCTGCCCCCACACATACACTCAGAAAAGCCAGGTCAGTTATTGTACGGGCTGAACAAAAAGTCTTTTCTCTAGAATCTACTCCCTTTGGTAAAGACCACCGTTCTTGTAGTTCCCTCACATCTTAGAGTTTTGGAGAAAAGGGCTGGAAATGGAAATGTTTGGAGTTACGTTGTTTCCCTGCCTTACTTCCGCCATCCTTTAAGAGCAGAAGTAAGAGACTAAATGCCAGTTTTCATTGTGAGAAAAGAATAGGGAAGGTATTAGGAGAAAAAAAAACCCAGTTTTAAAACCCTAATTATATCATCTCATTGACAGCACAGTATTTCAGGTATTGTATGTTTCCAACTAGGCTAAAACGTCATGAAAGGAGGCAGACTACAAAGTAAAGATTTTCAAAATTATTTGATCAAATTTTGCTAAAAGCAACCTTTCAATGCCTGTTGGATATGTAACCCCCTTTTAATAAGTCGTTGATTCCAGAAGATTAGTTTATAAACAAGGGACAGTGCTCCATATTGGGAGACTTAAAGACTGTTTTCACCAAAAGATGTTGCTTTAGTGTGTGCCGTCAGCTGTTAGGCCACCCTGGGATCATCTAGTTAATTTTTACCTTTTTTTCTATTGTGATTTTACTTAGAAACCTTCCATGTGATAATACTGTTTAAGATAGCTGCCATGTGACTGGAAACGGAGACAGTTAAGGTTTTCGAATAGAACTTTACTTTGTAGTTTGTGAAACAGTGCTTGCAATGATCATTAATATTTTATAACTTGGGGAGTTATAAACAAGAAACTGCAAGATTCAGTAAAAACATAATTGAAGACCTCAAGCTATTCTCATTTAATGGAGTTAAAATTTGTAAAGAAATCTTCTTTCTATAAGAAATAGTCTGCCAAAAAATAAATTTACAAAAATTTAATATATGCATTTATATAGATTGTCTAATGAATTGACAAAGTTAACATATATTTTTTACAGTCCATAGTATTTTCTTTCTAGTTTTTGATTTCCATTATTACTTTACTATTTCTTGAGTCTTGAAACATATTGCTTTGATAATTCTACAGAATTTTTAGCCTGTGACTTTTTAAACAAATCTCATGCACTCAAATGTAAGTGAAAAAGTGATGCTGTTATTTAGGTGATTTATTCTACAATTTGCACCATTCAAGAAGAAAAGCAAAAATAATTCTATTCAAGAAATAAAGGCTTGCCCAAGAGATGGGCATGCCAGCCCACTTGTCATGTCCACCTCTCATATTTCACTGTTCAGAGGCAACACAACTATCATAGTGGAACTAGATTCAAACTTTTGTTCCAATTGGAGCGTTTTCTGTCACCAGAGAAGAAAGCTACATAGAAAACAGAGTCATTCAGGGACAACGTTGGTCATTCATAAGGGAACATGAGTTATTTGAATGAAGCCAAATGTTTTACAGTGACGGAAAGCTGTTCACTCTTCCTAACAAGCATGATAGCTGAGTCACTCACTGGGGGCACCCCCAGGCTGCGCTTGTCTGCAGGACCACGCCTGCCTCTAGGCAGATGGAAGAGAAGTGCTCATCAGGGGCGTCAGTATTTCACACTGCCCTTCCTTTCCGTAGCAAACCACTGTTTCCCAACCATAAATATATATACGGGGTCTGGCAGAAGTAATGCCCGCTTAAATGGGGTTGGTAGGGTCAGAATACAGGTGTAATAATTTATAGTTTTAATTTGAACATTTCACCTAAAATGTCATATGGTATGTTTGAGTGTGATATCGTTATGTTACAGAATTATATGCTTATGATTTTGTAATAAAAGATTTTGTGATAAAAAGATGTGTTATTTGTGCCAGAGCCTGTATATACCTGTGTGTGTGTGTATACACACACTCTCTTTCTTAGTCATTTCTAAATTTGAGCTTCTGTGCCTTGTAATAACATGACTTTTAAATTCTTTTTTAAAACTTAGAAAAGTAAAAATAAGTATTAAAACCATTTTAATAACATTCAGGAATAACTGTATAAGTTCTTTCTTCCAGAAAAGAAATAAATAAAGTGCTTTGAAAATTTCATACACTTTGAAATAACTATGGTATTTTAATACAAATTTCTATTCAAATAAAATATGGCTTTACATAGATATTTTAGCTTAAATATAGAAGTTTCTACTTAATATAAAAGACAGCACAAGGAAAAGTCAGACAACTATGTATGAAAATTTGGATTTTGATATTGAAAAACCACTAAAACCTCACTTTATATTAAATTGTTTTGATATTGATTAGAAAATAAATCCTATTTAACTATTTGAAATATAGGGCTAGTACCCCTTCACTGAGCTATAGTGAGTGGATTAAAACTTCTGAAATTCAAATCTTAGAATTTATCTCTCTGTTTGAAGATTTACCTTGTAATTTTAGGTTTGTAACAATCTTAATGGACTTATTTTTATAACTGAAAAAAATGAAAACACCCTGTAGGAAGTAAAGAGATCCATACAAATGGTGTTGTCATTTGTTTTATCCTGCAAGTAACTAAATGATTCTGTTGCGTTTGTGATGAGAGTGTTTGGGAGAAGAGCATCTCTAGGAGTTCAAAGGCATCAGGCACCTGTGTGGCAACGAACAGTTGCGGGTGGCAGAATGCTACGGGAGGCGGCCTGGGGATTGTTACAAACACGTTCGGGTGTAACCTAACCTTATGACTAAACTTTCACCTCCTACATAAGCCTTAGGTGTGAGAGAATGAGCAGAGACACTGGATACTCTCTCTTTCTTAGTTATTTCTAAATCTGTGCCTCGTAATATTTACTGTCTCTACTTTTAGTTGGCCTAAATGGTACATTGTTTTTATTAAAGCTACAATCTATCTCTTGAAAAGTCTATCTGCTCATTCTGTTACTGCCTGTTATCACTGCCCTCCAGAAAAACCGGCACCTACATTAACACCAGATGAATTCATAAGGCATAAAGCTATTACAAAAGTTCGTAAATTAGCACTATAATTATAAAAGGTATAAATACTTTAAAAAGTATTTGTTTGAGAAGATCATCAATGCACTTATTCATTTAGTTAAAGTTAATGAGCTGCTTTATTTAATACACTATAGGGGAGAAAAGATGAACTATTAAATAAAATCAATTACATAAAGAAGCTCTTACCTTCCACTTGCTGAAAATGATTTTTAGAGTGCACACGATCCTTTAGACCATTCCTACTTAATGTGATTTATGTCCTGGGCACTTTTTGATAATCCACAAAGTTCCACTAATGATGGGGCCAACCTGGAGACACGGGGGAGCGTGGCACTTGCGTGGATCGGCAGGTTTTGTGTGCAGAGATGGGCACGCAGAGTGCCGCGGCTGTGAACGGGAGAAGCTTTTGCTGCCACGCTAGGAGAAAAAAGTGTCGAAGTTGTTTAGGAAAAATGAATATCTAAAGGGGGAAATAGATTTAAGGGACATTATATGATATTTTAAACAAATTATTTTTATTAATTTTAAAGACATAAGAGACATTTCTCCTTGATAAATTATACCCCCAGGATTTAGGATTGTATTTCTTCAATGATTGATTGATTTTAATTTTTTTTAAGGTCGAAAGCTAGCTCAAGGTTAAAAATGATCTAAGTTCTTAAATGAAAGTACATGCAGCAGTCAGAAGAGTGTTCAGCACAAAGGAAGCAGTCAGTTAAGGCCAACTACTAATTATTATCACTTTGCATAACATAAAACAAATATTCATAGAACGTGTGCCCAGCGACACAACTAGCTAGTGAACAATGGGAAAGTTAAAATAATATTGTTCAAACTTTCATTATTTGAACATATTAAGAACAATCTCATCACCTTTGCGCATTGACATTTGAGCTTATGCAACTCTAATTTTCGCTTTCTTTTTAAATACACGTGCATTCCTGCCCAAATACCAGTAAATACCTTGAAGGCAAAAAATATGTTCCCCACTCCTATTCCTGAACTCATACCAGTTAATATATGACACATAGATGAGATTCCATACACTTAGCTTATTATCAATATTTGGTTGGATAGAGGTCCTCTGAATAAATGGAAATTTGGACAGGGAAATGCGAAATTAGGCCCTAAAATATTTGCTATCATTTAAATATACATATGAGGGATATCATAATTTTTCATTTGAATCTTAAAGACATTGCATAGTAATTATTAGACTCTCATCATGCCTCGATTTCCTTCTGTTGGAGCCTTTCTGGCTGCTGCCTGTGACATCTCTTCCAGCAGCCCCTTCGGTTATCCCGTAGGCCAGGGTTCTGAGTTGCGAAAGACAGGATCCATTCTGACTACATTAAATGAGGAAACAAGGTACTAGAAGCACGTTTTATACCTCACAGAAGTGGTATCCTTTGTATATTTGATATTTCCTCTACAATATATTATCAATATTAATTATGAAATGAAAGAAATAATAATTACAGCTGGCAAAATTGCAGAGAATGAAAAATTTTTATTGACTGTCAAATTTCAATAATGCCAGTAAAATCTTTTAAAAATAAAAATTAAACATGTACTACAGTACATAAAAGTGATAAGTTGATATTTTTAAAATATATTAATACATTTCTTTCAAAAGTTAAAGTGTATGCCTATATATTAATTTGTTATAATGAACAATGAATGATCTTACAGTTTCTGCTTTCAAGCTTTAATTTGGAAAATTTGTCTATGACCTCATCAAAATGAATTTTCTTTGCATATTCATGCTCGATAAGTGAGATATCAGATTTGCAAATCTAACTTTATTAATTGAAAAACAATATCTATTAATTTTAATTTTCAAATTTTCATATGATAAAATAAATGTACAAATAATATTGTATAAATAGCATATATATTTATATACATTTCAAGTGTGACCTTTTAGAACCTCAGCACCTGGCTGTTTAAGGTCATTTTCATCTGATAGAGAAACTACAAGTTGATGAATTTTAGTAGAGAGGAATTAAGTAGGGTTCATGACCTAGGAGGACTTATTATGCAAGTAATCTATTTCATATGTAAATAAAGTACAGCATTGACAAAGCCTTCAGAGACTTTCAGTTACATTTTTGTTGACTGAAACAGAAGGGTTTCACTGTCTATCACTGAATTAGAGCTACTTTGCAGGTTCATCTGACAGTGGGGTCAGAAGTAGTTGGATCCAGACTCTTCTGCTGTGCCCCATCATTGCTATATGACAAGGACCGATCACTTGATCTCCGTGAGCCTCAGTTTCCTTGTTATAAAAGCGGGGTTTTCAGGACTGATTGAGTGTTATCTGAGGTCCTTAGCCCAGTATCAGCACAACACATGGGTGATACAAAGTAAACAAGAGCTGCCATGCCTGCTTGTTTCCGGTTTACACATTTAATTTGTGCTCCTGAAGAAGAATAAAATATTAGAAAGTTTTGCTTCTTATGGTCATGCTCATACTGAGCAGATACCACATGGAAAGGAGAATTCCAGGAAGTGCACTGGTGCTTGTTTAAACATGCACACACACACACACACACACACTCACGCACACAGATGTGACCCTGAAAGTTCCAGCCTACACGCCTGCATGCTGTGTGGCTGACCTGCGGCTGTGGCTTGAGGGATCAGCTGTCCCCACTCAGCAGACTCTGCCGAGGTGGCAGCCTCTGGCCTCCCAGCGCTGCGCTGGGACTCACTCGTGTCACTGGAGAATCTCATATGATTCCAAAGAAGAAAAGATTTTAAGGTCTAGATTTATTACTGATGCCTTTACATTATTATGAGACAAAAGATTGTTACTGTTAACAATGCAACAATCAATGTACCTTAAAGGAAGATTTGATTGGGAAGAATAAAACAGTCAGTAAGATAAACAGAGGAAAGTTGTTTTTAATTGTAACTGACCAGCATCTACTTCAAGGCTAATAATTTTATTTTATTCCTTCTCTTTGGAATTCTTTTGCCCTAAAGAAAGGCAGAGGGCATATAATCATAATTTTGGAAGTTTAAGAAGCCTGGACCAAGTATCATATGTGGTTAAAATATTTTCTCTCATAATTCTAGGGAAATAATTAGCATATTCTAACATTCTATTCTAGGTGTTAAAAATAAAACCTGCATAATGGTTTTAACTACCTAGTTTTAACAGGTCTGGGAAAGTAGGATGATTACCACTTTCCATTTACTTTCTTTAAAAAAATTCAGTTAAGTTACAGTTATTCATACATAATAATCACCACAAGAAGTCTTCCTTGGTGAGTTGTTGAACACATAGAAGTACAAATTACTAAGTTAACAATGCATGTCAAAAAATATCAAACACAAAATATCCCTCCATCTCTAATCCTTTCTAGATAAACATACCTTTTTTTAGCATTAAACAAACTACACAACAACATATCAGCTTTTAAAACGATCTTTGTTTGGACTCCTCTTTAGGTTCTCTCTGGAGGGCATCAAAGGCCCCTGGCCAGTGTTCATTGCAGATTGTCTTTGGTTAACACTCCCGAGTGTGCTCTACCAACAATTAGTCGTCTCGGAATTTTAGAAATATTGTCCTTTCTTTGGTCAACTACATTCTTAATAAAAGTCTCAGAAAATACCTTGATCGACAGGGAAAAGACATCACAATACAGGGCTCTGCTATGTCTCTCCAAAGTCAAATTCAGTGCACAAAAATTAATGTGAATCTTTCAACCGAGGACTTACTCTTAGTTTCTCTGGTATTGGGCTTCTTCCCAGCATGGTGGCACCAAGGTCGTCCTTGTCTCGTGGCTTATGGCTCCAAGCACGAGAGCTCCAGTGGCAAAGAGGTAGCAGCTCTGGAAGTCACACAGTGTCACTTCTGCAGTATTCTGACTCTGTTCTACAGATTCACTTAGGCCGATCTAGCTGCAAAGGAAGGGGACATAGACATTACCTCTTAACAGAATGAGTTGTCAAGGAGGTTGTGAGTATGTTTTAAAATAACTACACACAATGTATATACATATAAACATATGTGTGATATATATTATATATATATACACACATACATATACATATCAGCAAATGGTCATAAGGCATAATAAATTAACTTGCATTATCAATGTTGTATTTGACTACTAAGACAAATATGACATTGAAGTATAGACATACAGATGGGTACCCACAAAAATAACCATTCAAATAATTCATTCCTGATCATATCCTTACTGATAACTAGAGATCAGAGTATGAGAAACTCTAAATATGGATAATTTTTAGGGGTTAGTTACATTAACTATTTATTGTATTTTACTATACAATAAATCTAATAATCTGGTTACACTCCATTAGTCTCCTTACTCGATTTAATAGTTAATGCAATTCATGATATTCATGTTAAAACAATCTATAGAAATTTAAATCTTAAAGTCAATCTTTCAGATACATACACTGATTTAATAAAATTGTAATGAATTAGAGTCTACAGTATTCATTTGGAATAACTGCCTCATATAATGTTGAGCTTATATATTAGTTGAATGCATATTTGAGATAATTTTTATTATCTGGGATCTTATGGACTGGGGAAATTCCCCTGTTAGACAGTATTTCCTTAGGCTTCACTTAGTAACAAGCCTACAGCCTACTGAGCTCAGGAGATGAATTGTTCATTTAAGGTTCAGTTAAGGTGTCAGCAAGTACAGTAATGTAGCACTTTACCCCCAAACTGCCAAGACTTGGCCCTATGCACCAGACTGGATGGCACAGGTTTTCGGAGATTGTAATTTGTTCTCTGCATGTCTCATGGGCATGAGTAACAGCTTTGCAAGAGCACTGTTACCTCCAGAGGGTATATACAAAAGACAATCGAATGCGAATTGCTTTAAAAAATAGCTTGTTACAAATACTTCTGATTTATACTACCTGTTCATGTAGTTACTAAAATCGTTAGTGTTAGCAAATTATAGCTGTTGACTGTTCTTATTCATTTCCTAATCAGTGCTATTGAACATTAATTGAGAAGCAGTATTTCATTGAATGGTTAGCAATCAATTTTAAAGCCATAGAGGACTGGAAAAGCAGAAGGCGGAAATTGAAAGTAGCAATTTCCCTGGAGAAAAACTCACACAGAATGAGAAAAAATCAAAACCTTTAAGAATAACTCCAAGTGTAAGTGCTCGCCCTAAAGATCTATAGGTTATTGAGTTGTTGCTATATGTTAGCATATAGTTTATATCATGATTTTTTTTCCAGGTGAGAAACATGTGATCGGGTGATGAAATAAATTAGTCAGTCATGTGGGAAGAGATAGGATCAATTCTAGGACCGTCTAACACGAAGCTCGTGCACCCGCACACAGCAGCACTTTGCCGCTCTTGAAATGCTATTTAGAATCTCACCCTCTATCCAGATGGCTGGACTGAAGTTCAATGACAATAGCAAAAATTTACCCACAATTCTAAGAGTTATATAATTTTGCCTTTAATGCTTGAGTTACAACAAAGGTTTGTCTCCTATACCAGAGATCCTAAACAACCAAAGCTTCAACTAAATTGAATTTTAATTATCTTCCACCTGATTGTTCAGGAAAGTGCTGAGCAGGTTTGCTTGGGCAACTTCGTGGTGTCAGACACAACGCTTCTTCATCTTCCTCTCTCCTTCTTAGTGAGTTGCCTCCAGCTGTGTAGCCAAGACAGTTCCTACCACCATGCCTGTTCCCCTGCTGAAAGAAAGAGAGAGAGAGGTCATGCCCCTTCTTTCTAAGACTTAGAAGTTATTGGGATTCCTTTTTTAAAAACTGAGTTAAATTTCCATAATGTAAAATTCACATTTTAACATTTTAGAGTGTTCCGTTGGTCGTTCTCAGTATATTCAGAGTTGTGTACCCACATCACTACCTCATTCCAGAATATTTCTATCTGCCCCCAAAGAAATGCTTGCCTCCCAACTCCCCACCTCCCTGCTACCCCTGGGCACACATGGGTTTACTTCCTTTTTCTATGGATTTGCCTGTTTTGGACATCTCATATAAATTGAGTCATACAGTATGTGGCCTTTTGTGACATCCTTCTTTCAGCTAGCATAATGTGTTCTGGTTCATCTATGTTGAAGCATGGATCACTATTTTATCCCTCTCTATTGTGGAATAATCTTCCTTTGTGTGGATGTGTCTGAAATTTATTTATCTATTCATCAGTTGATAGACATTTAAATTGCTTCCACTTTTGGCTATTATGAATCATGCTGCTGTGAACAAATATGTACAATCTGTACAAATGTACAAATATGCACAAGGTTTTGTGTGGTTTGTGTTTTCGATGATCCTAGACACACACACACACACACATCCCATTGACCAGAAATTGACTGTATGGTCACACCTGGATGCAAGATCACTAGGGAAACGTAGCCTTTGTTCATCAATGATGCAGTCAGATACAAAGCAGGGTTTTTTTGTTGTTGTTCTTTTTTGTTTTGTTATGTTTTTTTAATGGGAAGGAGAAAATAGATATTGTGAGAAATCAAAAGCAGTCTCTTCTCCACTTTTTCATCTGTTAACACGAGAAATGACAGCAAGAATCAGCAGTAACATAAAAATGGTTTATACTGCAAAGCAAAGTATATATTTTTATTATAATATTTATCTCTAAAATAAGATTTTGCTTATTCCAAATTTGCTTTATTTGGACTCTAAAGCTATAGCATCATGCAAATGCAATACCTAGTTTAATAATACTAATCGCAGGGGTAATACTTCAAATTAAATACTGACAATTTTGTTGCCGTTATTTCTTTCTCTTAGTCTTCAATCTGTACTTTCATGCTCTTTTTAAAGAGATGTCCCAAGAACAGAAAAGAAGAAACTTCCTACATCTACATTTCTCTTTGACTTATTGGGCATGTAAGAAATGAATGAAGACGGGAAAAAGATAACAAAAAAAAACAAAGGAACTCTCACAGAGTTGATTCAAATTCATACACTGATTAATAAAATGCATTTAGGATCTATAAATCATCCAACTGAGATCTAAAATAATGTCTATAAGTAAGTCTTTTATATTTTAGCCACAGAATTTCTGTTCACCCAAGGTTTGTCCTTCTTGGCTGATGATATCATTAGCTTAAATGCTTTTCCTGTCCTTGCCCATTAGCTTATGAAATCTAATACGAAAAATAGAGTAATTGTATCAGTGTGAACATAGGTTTCATACATTATAATTTTATTCTACTTGACTATTTGATAATTTATGGTCGTCAATGTTTTGTTTTAAGATTGAATGCACTTCAGATATCATATAGTTGCTTTTAGTAGAGTGCTAATTTCACTTAAAAATCTAAATCTAATTTTCCCAATTTTCTGTGGAAATAAATTTCAAAATTAAATGTCAGGTTATCTGGATGATTGATTACAGGCCTCATGTCACTCTTTCAACAAATTCTGATGACAAATCATACAAAACTTGAACTTGCCCTTGTTATCGTAATAGTTTTGGGAAACAGTGTATCCTCCAAAACCTGCAGGGTACAAGGCTCCTCAAAGGTCATCATAAGACCTACTGAAAAAGGAAACAGAGTTTCTTAACACATCCTGACTTGGAATATATGTATTTTTATATTATCACACGTTAGAATTTGGAGCAAAATACAAATCCCCCAAATGGCTGCCTGTGGGCCACAAATAGTTTGCAGATATATGTTCTTTGGCCAACGAGTATCTTAAAAATAACACTGAATCGATGGTCAATATCTTAAAAATTAAATATTTTACCCAAAAAGTCATAGTTACAGCTTTTAAAAAAAATTAAAATTAAGGTTGGGCTGGGGGGGTTCCCCATTGCCACATGAGCTGAACAGCAGCTCCCTCTCAGCTCGGGTATTCTATCTCTGGTCCAGGTCGCTAGTATTGGTCTGGATTGGTTTTGGATATTCTGCATGTGACTAGATGTAGGACCACGTGATGGAATTTCAGTAGAGATGGAAGGAAGGGGGAGAGTGAAGGGCTAGCAGCATCCACTGCTAAGCCTGCTCCTTCCTGAGATTTCCAGCCCATTCTTCTCGGTGTTCTCCCAAGATCCTCCACTTTCTGTTCCCCTTGCGTCTAAAATGCTTCTGTAGGAGGTGCTGCTGTCATCAGGGATAATTATTTTATATTTATAAATACAAAATATGAAATAATGAATATAATTATCTTATATTTATTTACGCTCAATGGCTCTGGATTTTACTAACACTTAATTCACCTCCAGGAATTGCTGTCCTCTTCCTCATTGAGAAGGACAAAAGATGATTTGTTTTATTTTTTAGCAGAAGTAGCTTTGGCAGAAGGATGGGACTAGATGTCACATAGTTGTAATGAATGCTACAATAAACTATAAGGGAATTTTGGAATTACAGCAAGTAGTAAAATCTTGGGGGAGCTATTAAATCTGACATTTCTAATTCTGGTGGAAACACTGATTCCACTTACAGAATATAAGTACAAAAATAATGTTCATTGTAGTTACAATGTATAGCAGCTATATTGTAGACATTTGGGATAAATGTAAATATCCCTGTAGCATGAATTCGGCATCTGTACTGTAGAAGGTATTCCTTGTAGAACTAGGTTATAGTCCTGTACAGACACGTGGAATGATATTCATGCATGCTTGAAAGTTCCAGAGATTGATAGGACCAAAGTGACACTAAAAATGTATCTTGTAAATTTATAGAACATTGATTCTGAGCCTCAATCTTCTCCACCTATAAAGCAAAGCTGTTGGACTTGATACATTCAAATTTCCTTAAGGTATAAATATCTGTGACTGTCATAAAACAAAAAATATTTTACATGGGGAACATGAGAGCAGGCAAGAACTAAAATCTGGTAAAAATGAAACAAGGAGCCTCTGAAATAGGCAACAGAGTAATGGAGCCATGCCCCTTTTTCTTCTGCGTCCCAGACTCCAGATCGATGCGCGAAAGCTGCTCCTCTCGGTGGCTATGGTGCCCGAATTGGTTAGTATAATGTGCCGTCATTGGGCACTTGAAAACCTCCAGAGGGCCCGGTTCTGCTCATCATTGCTGCATCTTGCTCGTTTTGCTATATTTATCACGAGCCTTATTATTTCATATTTATTTACTCGTTGAATTACATTAGTAAATTATTTCCCTGGACTCCAATTTTGTCAAAGTTATTCCGAATTCAGTTATGCTCTCCTAACTTGTCCCCTCTCTTCGGGATTATTATTATTTTTTCTTTTAGCATTTGCAACCTCATTGTTTTAACTGCTTGCTTCCTCCCCAGCCTTAGAGACAAAAAGTGAGCCAAATTGGTCTCTGTATGGCTTCCCAAGGCACCTCCCTGTCACTACGCTTGGTCTTGAAGAGCCTCCTTTCTCGGAGTCGTTTGTCTCTGGACTCACTCCGCTATGTTGCCAACAGTGCCTGTTGTCCTTGGGAATTAATCTTTGGTTGGTGATGTATTTTTAAAAAAGCTCATAAATTAAGGTACCGTGGTCTATGATTGTGCTTTACTTCAGTCAGATCTGTGATATTATTTCTTCATAAAAATGCTGGCATATATGTGTTGCAACTTTGTCTATCCAAACAAATTTATTTGCCTCTTAAGCATCTTTTGTTTCTTCAGCATAACTCTATTTTGGGTTACAGCTTCACAAGGCGTTTATGTTATTTATCATTTATTCTCTCTGCAGCAATACAAAGCATTTTGCTGTACTTTCTTATTGTTATTCCAACATCCTAAGTAAGAATTAAAAAGCCTTGAATTCCATTGTTGGTTCAGCCATGTATTGATTATAATACCTTGCCCTCACTTTAGCTCAGTTTCCTGATCAGTGAAATGGATGTAGTATTAAGTAGCCATTCTGTTACACAGAATTTATACTAGGAAAATACGGAAAAGGAATTTGAAGATTAGAATGTCATATACGAATAAGTTAAAGTATATTGTCCCAGGCTAGCAGGGTAACTGAAACAGAAGCAGGCATGGCATAACTATGTAATGTCACATATTCAATATAGTATTACTTTTCACAATTCATAGAACCAAAGGCAGTCTTCCACTATCTCCTCTCATGTAAGGCTGAACAACCTCCATCCGGTTGTTAATGGCAAACCTGCAATGGAATTTAAAACTCCTGACTCCTGGCCTGGCTCACTTATACCATAGTTTTGGAGTGACATCTCATTGGTGTGTGCGCACTGTGAATGGGTTTGGCTTTGTTGTTAAGCAGTGGTCATTTAAATGCTCCTGAGGAGCAAGAGAGAAGCTCCTTTACATCGATTCAGGGAATGAAGACTGTGGAGACAGTCAACTCATTCTACTCATGTAACTTTCAAAGTAATCTAGATTTCTTTTTTTGTTCTTTTTAATTGTTGATACTAGAACAGATGTCCCCCATTTACCCCCTTTTTGGCCCCCATCCTCCCCATCCCTGGCCCTCCCTTCCCTGGACTTCATCACACTGTTGTCTGTGACCTTGGGTGATGCTTAGATGTTCTTTGCTTAATTTCTTCACCTTCCTTTATCCGGTGCCCCCCACCTCTCTCTCCTCTGGCATCCGTCCATCTGTACCACGTGTCCATGCCTCTAGTTCTGCTTGGTTCAGCAGTTTGTTTTTCTCATTAGGTCACACGTATAAGTGAGGTCATATTTTCTTGAAATTTAGTTATCATTTATTGTTAATCTCTCCCCCAAATGGCATCATGTCTTCAGTCCAAAGCCCTCACCCACATTTTTGTTAGTTCTTCGGGTTGTTATGTGGTTGTGTTGTCTGGGCCATCTTTGCCTTCTGGGCTCTGGCTTCTCCGTGAGAAGTTTTGCTTCTACGCCACTTTAACCCTGAGGTGGGACTCATTTACATAATAAGTCTCTGACACCAGGCTTTCATCAGGTTAGTGGACTTTGTTGGGTGTAGGTATTGGGAGGGGACATCAGCTGTTTGTAGAAAGGGGTCAATTACAGAGCTTACAGCTTTCTGCACTTTGGGCAGCCCCTGTTTTCCATTACTCTTTGTTACCTCTATCTCCGATTCTCTCAAGAACTCTAAATGCTTCCTTCTGTAATTGATGGAGTCACTGGTTCTCCTATTGGAAAAATTAGCAAATGCCAACACAAAGACACAGGTGGAGAGTAGGGATTTGCTCATTTCATGAGGTTATTTTTAAACACAGTAAAAGAAATTCTGGTGCCACTTCTTTGTAAGTAACATTGCTCCATTTTGGTTTTTAAATACTTGTTTCCTAATAATTATACAAATGTAGTTTCTGAAGCCTTATGGGCCACATGGCTTAATTAATTAGGAATTAATTTTACCAGTAACAAAATATCTAGCATAAGCTGTATTAAATAATAAAACTCCAAGGTTGATTTGATCTAGCAGCTGAGCAATGTCAAAAAATGATAATTTACACGTTTGAGTGGGCCTTTTAAAAAAGGTGGGCGCTGATATTCACCAAGCCTTCATCTTTCTTGTCTGTGCTCTGAGACTATGTCTCTCCTTCAACATTAAAATTAAAATTCTGGATATTTTGCTGACTAGGCTAATTTGTACATGTCTATTTCTGGATCAAATCACTATGTTCGTGTGGATAAGATCATGCTGATTGACGTAGACAAATAAGTGCCCACCACTGGCTTTGAGTGGGAGCTCAGTTCATGCAAACCACAAGGTTCAGCAGGGGAGGTTCATTTCCCAGTGAGAATCTTGGGGTAGATAAGACACTGAGAAAGAGACCAATACCAACAATTATCAACTCTTCCAAAAGGAAGGTTTCTCTCCTCAAGTAGTAGGACTCCCAAAATGGGAAAGCCAGTTATTTGCATCTAACTTTTAAAAAACTATGTTGGTCGCCTTCTTTTCAGAGGCAGAGGCAGCCAGTGCTAAACATAAACCGAATCTACTCTTTGCCTTTTCTAACTTGGGGCAAACATTCTTAGGGCTCACTGAATAGGGTAAAAGGGGGCTGTGCTTCATGGCCCCTGTGGTTGTGAGATCTCGTGGGTGTGTATGCCAGTGGTATGTGTGTATCATATCTATATTATCCATCTGTGTATATATATGATACACACACACGTACATGTCTGAACTTTTAAAGGAAGTGATTATGTGTCCCTACTGGGCTAGACCATATAATGCCAATGAAAGACTCTTAAAATTTGCTTTTCCCTCTGTCACTGCATCTGGCATAGATCCACAAAGTGGTCGTAGGTCAGCGAGGATCTCAGAGGAAGGATGAAGAGAAACATGTTGCTCAGAGCTCCTGCCTGACCCACACCGCACATGGCAAACGAGTCAGAAATTAAACATTGTTCTTTCCAGCCAGCGAGAGATGAGGATTGACTCACATCACAGAATAAACTAGCCTATCCTTGTCTACACATGTGAATCACATGTTGGCCTACGTGCTGGCACCTGCAGGGCCAGGGGCTACCATTTTCCAGTCCATTCTTATAGCCATGTGACCATGTTTGTCCCAACAACATGGGGAAGGAACTGACGTTTCCAGTTTCTATATTGCGTGTTTGAGAGGATGTGTGTTTCCCTGGGCTGCACTTTCACTTCCATTCTGGTTAGAAAGGACAGTGTCTGCCGTTGGCATGAACGCCTCATGTTGAGGATGACAGGGCTTACCCCATTCGTCAGTCCACGGATGACTGAAAGTAACCAAAGGCAGCCTACTAGCTCCGTGTTCCATGTGAAAGAGATAGAAAACTTCTATGTTCTTTAAGTCCCTGCATTTTGGAGTGGTTATTGAAATAGTCTTTTCTTCACCCTAACAAATACATCAACCTGAACACGTAATAAGCCAGCAAGAATTTATAGATATATTTCCACTATATTCCCTTCACAGAGGATGGAAAATAAGCACAAAGTGTGGTCTTTACTTTTACTATCTAATTTATTCATTCATGTATATATTGAACAGATATTACCAAACTTCTATAATACGGATAGGACAATAATCAATGCAAAGAGGGATATTAAGATTAATACCCATGGTGCTTCCTGTGAATGTGTATCATTTAATGGGAAAGTTAAACACAGAAAAATTAAGCATTTGGAGAAAACGGTGGAGCAGAATGGGATCAATCAGTTGTTATGGTGAAGGGATCCTGCACTTTGAAGGCAGACAGACACAAAATGAGCTCTGAGGTTAGACTCCACTCCCTGCCAGTTATATGACGTTGGGCGAGTGATGACACAATGCACGATGATTATTGTTTTGTAGGGTTGATGTAGCTGTCATTAAGCCTGTACATTGCTAGAAAAGTTCATGGCAAATAGTAGGCACTCACTGAAATAGCTATTATTAATGTTCTTTCAAAGAAGTGTGCATAAGCTGTGAAATTTCAAAGAAAGGACACATTTGCAAGGGGCAGCAAAATTAGAGAAAGGTTTGTGTAGCTAATGAGAAGGAAGCTGCGATTTGAAGCATTTGCTCCAGGAGGGGAGGAAATGACTTCAGGCTGAGGGAAACATACAAGTAGGAGCCCAGGGTGAAATGTGCACGAGATAAACGGACGTACAGGAGATTGGATAAAGCGCAGCAGAAAAGGTATATAAGAGTTAAGAGAGTGAGATGGAAATATATCTTAACTCTTCTCTAGCTGCTTATGCAAGCAGAGACAGGGATTGATTCATTTGGGGGGGGGGGACTTGAAATATATTATTTGGAGCCCTCTGCTTTTGAGAAAAAAGAATCCAAGATGACAAATACAGATTTCGGCCCTGGAATGTAAGCAGCAAGCAGCAGATCTATAATCCTTTCTATCCCTTTTCTAGGGACGAGGGATGCTTCCAGGAAAGACATGACATCATCACAATTCATTGTAAACCCACTCATGACAGACCTCTCAGCAAGCAAATCAATGGTATTTGCTGGCAGAAGGGTTACTATCTTTGGAATGCTTTTTTCCAAAGGATAAACCTGGTTCTCTAGGACAGCTGTGCCAACAAACATAAAAGTTAGACTTTCACAGGATGGCTCTGGGGAAAGTGTCACATTCACTATGTATGAGGGGTGTGACTGCACATCGCTTGGAGATCTCGTATATTTACTCTAGGCCGGAACACATCTGGGGAGCTGCCCTGGACGCCCTGGGCTTTCTCTGCTTTGCCTGAGCCTCACGATCACTTGAATTCTTTAAATTATTAGTGAAGCTTGGTGCTCGGTAAGATCTCTGATTCGTGTGAGCCTGATATGACAACATCACCCTTCATGTTATAATAGATCGGTACACTGAGCACAGTTCTATTTCAGAACCACAAGACATTTATTATTATTATTATTATTATTATTATTATTATTATTACTACTACTACTACTACTTTGGCAAGAAAAATGATGAGATGGAGAAAGCATGATGAGAACTTGATACCAAGTTAGCAACCTATGAAATTTTGTGTGAAATGGTAAAATCCAATGCCTGTTGCTGGGATAAGTGTTATCATTGGAGTTTATAGGCAAACCATTTAGATCTGGGGGAAACAGCTAAGTGGATAAATAGGAAGTGGTCAGAATAAGGGTGAATTAATTAAAAATGTTATTTCCTGGCCATTGTTAGTAGTCTTGATAAAAGCTAGACTTTGAAAAGAAGAATAGGTGGAAGTGGGAAAATATAAAATCAGTAAGATCAGATTTTCCTGTCCTGGGAGGCTTCTCATGCCTCTTTTATAATGAAGAGAGATGTTACTCTCACTAGCGAAGAAACTCAGCTATGACTGTTGATTACTCAAAAATTACAGAAGCAGCTGCAGGCCCAATTCAGGTAACTGAATCCCAATTTTTCAATGCAAGCATTAGGGCAAGAAAAAGAAAAACCACAGGAAATCCTGGAGAATAATTGTTGGCATGGTCTCTTAGAAATAGCAGCCAGAGAGCCTATTGCTGACACTGTATCTTGCTGAATGGAAGTTGTTATATTGGTTGATGGCTGACCCTCAAGTGCCTGAGACCTTTTATGAGCAAAGGCATCTGGATGGTCCGCAACTAACAAGCTGCAACAGATGAAAGTGAAGGAGCTTCCTCAGCCTCCTTCTTGTCTTTTAAAGGGCCATGGTAAATTTCCTCTACACGTTCTGTGTGGAAGAATTTACTCCCTCTGTTAAAAGCTAAGCCATAAAATCCCCCCAAAAAAAATTTTGACAAGAGGCCACATTCGGCTTGCTTAATCTGACAAGGGATCTTTAACCATATGCAATGATGAGATCACGTGCCTGGGATACAGAACTTGTGTAGGGGTGTTAGATGTAGGTGTCCAGTGTAAAATGACTCCCTATGAGGAGGTAGTGGTAGGGACTGTGCTCTTAACGACACAGAGGTAACCCTGGGAGGGTGAGAGGTGCTGCTGGAGGGAACCAATATCCAGGTGGGATTATCGCGTGGAAAGAGTGACTTCCCCTTTCCCTGAATGTGTGCTTGGGATGTGTGTTATATGCAAATGGGACACGTTATTCTTTAGAGGGAAGATGTCTGCTAAACCTGTCTTGCAGGCAATATTAGATGGCCGTGATAAATGGGAAACGTTGTGACCAAGCCTTCCTCAGTAATACACAGTAAGCTACAGAGACTTCCAAGAGGGAAATGAAATTGCTGCTATCATTAGAAAATGGTTGGGGTGGGGTTTGGATTTCTCCATCTCCCCTTTTAATAGCCCTGTCTGACCAGTACTTATGGAAAACAGTGTTTAGGGGATAACACTAGACTATTGAAGGGCAGCCAAGGTGGTTTCTTTGATTGCTTCAGCAGTACTGGATATAATAGAGATGACAGGGAAAGTACAGCAGACCAGTG
Source organism: Desmodus rotundus (assembly GCF_022682495.2). NCBI lineage: Eukaryota > Metazoa > Chordata > Mammalia > Chiroptera > Phyllostomidae > Desmodus > Desmodus rotundus. The sequence continues at coordinate 14,297,535 of NC_071399.1, read as the reverse complement.
GGGACTGGCAGGTTGATACGTTCTTTTCAATACCAGCTTTGGAGTCCAGAAAGGAACAGTTTGCATTCTTGGGAGTGAAAATCAGCACGTATTCACTGTTCCAATACAGGGAAATTTGAACTCTCAGGCACATGGCCACAATCTATGGAGGCAGGATTTGAAGTTGATAACCGTTAGAGCAAGCGAATGTGCTACACTGATGGCATGATTGTGACAGATTCCTCCAAGTAAGAAACTACAGAACAAACAGAGGTGGGCTGACATATCAGCTAAAAGTCAAGGCCTAGCTGAGTCTGTGAAATTCTAGGAAATATGTAGGAACAACCAAGAACTTTACCCAAGACATATGTTCTCACAGACCTTGCCAATGAGAAAGACACTAGAAGGCCATCAGGACTCTTCAGGTGTTGGTGAAATTATATTTTTCTCCTGGAAATCTTATGGCCTGGTTCACAAAGTCAATGGGAAAAAATGAATGTGCAGAGGAATCTATGTCAAAACGATCAGAGAAGACAGCGTTATAGCCGTCCTGTGCTTATCACAACTGAATATACATAGAGCAAAGCCTTTGGGGGGCATCAAAAAAGGCAACGATATTTTCGATTTTGGATTTGTAAACTGTCAGAAGCAGCTGCTCATGACAGACCATCAGGAAGCAGTTGCAGCTTCTTTCAGGCAGTGGTGAAAGCAACCCATGTGGGAGAAGTCTCAGGTGAGAAACACCAATCATATTTTGGGTGACATCAATTTGAATAGGGACAGTGAAGCCAGCAAAAGCCAATCATAAAGTGGCAGTGGCCTAGTCAAAAGCATGCTAAGGAGGTGCATTGGGGGGTGGGGTGGGGATGGTATTCACCACATATACAAGGAGGTTGGCTTTATAGAGCCCTTCTATAGTAAACATACCTGGAATCTACAAATTTACTGGAAAATGTCCCTGAACTATGTCACTGTGTGTGTATGAAGTGTGTCAGGGTCCAATGGCTCCTCTGTAAGTGAGGGGATGGTACACTTTGCTTAATGATGTCTTGTGTTAACGTGGGCCTGAGAGTGAGAGGAAATTCCCTGGGGAGCTGCATTCTAGGTCCTGGTCCTTTTCTGCTTTGTCTCTGCCTCATATGTCTTCTTCTGCTTATATCTATGAAATTGTTGTGGGTATAAGATAGGTGAATTGTAGGAGTCTGATCTGACAGTACAATTGGATGTTTTCTTACTTACAAAGGGAAATATTTGCTTGGATTAAGGAAAGTGATCACAACACATCAAAAATCTGAAAAGCGAATAAAAATTCAGAAAAATTACATAATATTTGTGTTACTTAGTGCCAGGCACACCTCTCTGACACTCTTTTCCATGTGATTTGCCTCTGTCCTCTCTAATCACCTCTTCACGGGGTGATCCTATTGGAGTGTCATTTAATATAGGAAAAATAGGAAGATAGTTCTGCCTTTCCTCTAGCATGAGCATTTTATCTTTCATTATTGATGAGTTCGACTAGCGACCCATGAGAAATAAATCCTCTGCTTACAGTTTTAAATTACTGAAGATTGGAAAGTCCTTTAAAAAATGTTCCGTGGTACAGTTCAAACCTTGCTTCTCCTCTTCACTCCTATTTGATTGCAGACCCTGTAGGACAACTATATATCACCTCTCCCTGCACCTCCTTCCGGGACCTGGTGTGAGTTGGTGCAGTGGGTGGCAGACGTTTCCTCAGAAGCCATTCCTATGCATGGCGATAGCATAGCCTTGCACGGTGATGACTGCAGGCTGCACAAACATACCACTAAGCACAAACTAAATGTCCTGTCGGCTCCCTTTCCTCTGGCTGGATCTCCCAAATCCCTCCTGTCATTTCAATATTGCCTGACATGAAGGCAAGTGGGAGGTAGGGGTGGAAAGGGCAGCCATCCTAACTATGTTTAGAAAGAAAAAGTATGATTTAGTCTATTTCACATATGATGTTGTGAGCACAGTCCTGGGGACCCTTCCCCCAGCACAAGTGAGAAGCCCTGATATGAAGCTTCACTACTTTCATGGAAAATCTGCCTCTCAGTGGGGTCTGATCACAAAGTGACAAAATTTTAACACTTAGCAGAGGAAGCTGGATTCGATGATGCAGCCTCCATATGACATATGCAAAGACATTGCTATGACTGGAGAGTTTACAAATTTCTAGTATGTCAAAGATGTGTGAGATAGATACATGGTCTCCAAATGCTATAATATCAACTCGGTACTCAGCACATTATCTTGGTATAATATCAAAGATCTTCAGGGAAAAAAAAAGTCTCATCTTTGCTAAAGTTTCCTTCTCATGGGAAACTGGGGGGGTGGAAGAGCTATACTGAAGAAGTGGAATTCTTGTCACTAGGGCTAAATACATTAGCAAGATATTAAATCATCCTCTGGCTACATCAAGTGGTTATCACTTTCCAAAAGCACCACTGAAGAGGTCCTGGCTCAATCTTTTATCAAGGCCATCACACATTTCAGACTTTTAAAAGCCAGCGCCCTGCTTCTGATTTATTTTTTATCCTGTCTAAATAAATCATCGACCGGGAGCATGCTTCTTCATTTGAAAAACAGGGTGTGTTCTAAACATCGTTAAAGTGCTTGCCCTTTAGTTGGCATTATCAGAGAAAGAAGGCTCCTATGGTTGCCAAAGCTGAAAGAGTAATGCTGCAATGGAGGAAGCAGCCGTAGAGATTAATTTGTCTGATGATTTAAGACAGAGGAATTTGTGCTGTGTGGGTTGCAAAGCCGGTGGAATGCTAAGTTCTCTGGAGGTGGCAGTAAGCTGCCCTCTTGAAATAAAGACATGGCCGGAAATAGCAAACCTCACTGTATCTATTCCCCCACCCAGCTGGGTGACACTGTGCTAGACGTGGGCCCGCACTCATTTGGGGGGAGTTGGTGCACAGTCCCTATTCTCACTGTAGACCTGCGTATTCATTGTGTCTTTGCATTCAGTTTATCATGGTCACTTCAAATAGTGATGCCCACCCCAAAACCCCATGCTTTGCTTACTGATCTAATGCTCTCAAATCTGCTCCTCAATTTATATTCTCTACATTGGCTCATGCTTCTGCCTCTAGCCGAGTACCCAGTTTCTGGAGCACCATCAGCTCTGCCTCTGTCTTATTGTAATTCTTCATTATTCTTCCCATGTTTCCATGGTAGTTTCCCCACAGGCTTCTCTGCCTTCAGCTTTTCTTTTGCAAATCCACATTTTAACATAAAATGCAACCAGAGTATTCTTTAAAAGCAAAACAAAAATAAATTTAACAATGCCAGTCATCAAAAACTGGTCTTAAATTGATTATGTTTGCAAAAGCTTTGCCTCTGGTATTTTCATAAACCTGAGTCTGCAAAAATTTTAATTGGAAGAATATGACCCAGGAGAATATTTAAGAACAATGCTTTTAGAGTGACAATAATCTAGAGTGTCTCCTTATTACTGACTTGTGAAATCCAAATATCCGTTTCTGGTACTGTCTTCAACAAGCCATCCCACTTTTTAGTCTGACCTCTCTTCGTTCTCAGTTCACCTTTCTGTTCAACCTGAAGAGTAAGTTTGCTTACCTGAACACTGCTTTCTGTATCTCACACACACACACAATCTGTTTTTATATTGGTGGGGGGAGAGGGAATAGAAAAGAAAGCAGCTTCTATACTGAGCCTTACTCCTTTTCAGCTTTGTCCCCATAGGGTTAAGATTTGGAGGACATGGACTATGTAAACAAACGAATGAACAAACAAAAACAATGTTCATGTTTATGAAATCCTCACTCTCCTTTTCTGCATTGGACCCATGTGTCAGAATTTAGCTCCTGAAATTTCCCCTCCCTTCACTCTAATTTCTGCCTTACTATTTTTTCTTTTTAAAAAATCTGTGTTATCCTCACATAAAAATATATTCTTAATAATTTTAATAGATTTTAAGTGAGATAAGCCAGTCAGAGAAAGATAAAGGCCAAGTGATTTCACTCATATGTGGAATCTAATGAACAAACTAAACTAACAAGCAAAACAGAGACAGACTCATAGGCAGAGAGCAGATGACAGCTCTGGGGATGGTTAGGGGGTGGAGGGATGGAGCAGAAAGAGAAAGGACCAATGGAATGGAAAACGGTGTGGTGATTGCATGGGGGAAGGGAGTGTAAGGGGGATAAATGGTAAGGGAAAAATACAATAAAAGAAAAAATCTAAAAAATGTAAAAACCATGTTTTAGACCTTGGTTTTCACCCAAGATGAACAGTAGGTGTTGAATGCTCGATGGCGTTTATTAGCACCCCACTTTTATTAATTCTATATTGCTGCTATAACAAGTTATAGCAAATTGGGTGGCTTAACACATCCAAAAATTATTATATTATAGATCTGGAGATCGGAAGTTCAAAATGGGTCTCCCGGGGCTGAAATGGAGGTGTCAGGAGGGCTGCATTCCTTTCTGGATGGAGAGTCCGTTTCCTTGTCTTTTCTAAGGGCTGCCACACTCCTTTGCTCATGGTCCCCTTCCATCTTTAAAGCCAACAACAGCTGGCCAAAACCTTCTCACTATGCCATTGCTCTTATAGTTACTCTCTGCCTCCCTCTTCCCCATTTAAGGATGCTTGTAATTACTTTGGGCCCACCCGGATAATTCAGGGAAATCTCCTTATTTTAAGGTTACTTGAGTAGCAACTTTAATTGCCTCTGAAACCCAAAGTCACTGGACATCAGGCAGTGGAAGACAGTGAGCTCAGAGCTATGGGGAACAAGTGACATAAGTCCGATGACTGGCCCACCTTCCCGAGTTTCCAGGCCACAGAGCAGGGCGGGGAATCCCTGGCAAGGCCTGGAAGATTTCCTGAGTGGAAGGGAATGAGTTGAGAGTTCAGGGAAATCAAGATAGCAGTACAGACAGGACAAAATACCAGAGAAAAAAGAAGTAAGTGGAGAGAAAATTCTGGAGATATTCAGACACCTCCCTAGAGTATTCAGTGCATATATGTGAGAACACTACCAAGACTGGGCGAAGAACCAGCTCAAAGGCTGAGAGGTAACAGTGCTTGGCTTTGCGTAGGGCCGACAGGAGTGCCTGCTCCCAGCAGACTGACAGAGAAACCTCTTGATTCATGGAGAAGTGCACAGAGAACACATACGCCTCTTGGTTGCCAATGATTAATAGTAGGCAGGACAATGCTCCAGGGATGCCTAACAAATCTAAAAAGTGAAACCCAAAACTATCAAAAAATGTCCAGGTAGCTTCACTGCAGCTCAGCACAAAACTCAAGAATATTCATAGAAATAAAAATATCTCCCAGCCAGAAAGTTAAAGTTCAAGATTTTGACATCCAATAAAAAAATGACCAGGCATATACAAGAACAGGGAAATATGAAGTAGAAAGAAGAGAAACAAAAGTCAGTCAATTAAAAGTGATTCAGTGATATAAAGTGAGACAAAATGAAATAAAAACAAAACCAAACACCAGCTGAATGAAGACATAGCAGTAGAAACTGTCCAAATGATACAGAGTAATTAGAAACGGACCAACAGAGTACACGTGTAATCGAAGTCCACAAAAGGAGGGAGGCATCCAGAAAATGCATTTGAAGAAGTCATGACAGAAACATTTCTGAATTTGTTGAAATGTGTAAATCCACAGATACAAAAGGCTCAATGAAATCCAGGCACAAGAAACATGAAGAAAATGGCACCAATACTTACAGTAATCGAATTGCTCAAACCCAGTGATAAAGAGAAATCCTAAAAGCAAACAGAGAAAAACAGAGAGAAATGACACGTTATGTGAAGAGGAGCAACCTTAAGAACGTAGTGAAATTTTTGTCAGGAGCAACGCAAGGGAGAAGAGAGCTGAGTAACATCTTAGAGTAGTGAACATAAATCTGTCATCACAGAATTCCATCTCTAGCAAAATGCCTTTCAAAAATGAAGGTAAAAATAGAGGTTTCTCAGAAATACAAAAGCCAAAATAAGTCACCACCAGCAGAACCACACTACAGGAAACGTTAAAAGGAACCCGTCAGGCACAAGGAAAATAATACTAAATTGAAATACAGATGTACATGAAAGAATGAAGGTTACAGGCAAGGGCAAATAAAGGAGTGAAAGCATGGGTCGGTATTTCTAGGGCTGCCATAACAAAACACCACAGCAAGTGGCTTAAAACAATGCAAATTTCTTGTCTCAAGTTCTGGAGGCTGGAAGGCCGAAATCCAGATGCCTCAGTATAAGGAACCGTTCCACCTGGCGTGGGAAATGTAGCCCAGCCATCACTCGGAAAGGCCAGTGGGGAGTGAGGTCCAACACACAGGACCCATGCCCATGGGTAGGTTCTCCCGTGGGGAATCAGGCCTGCATTGTACCTAGGCTGCTTTGAGACTTGCTTTCGCTAAAACTCCCTCACCTTGGATTGAGGTAGCAAATGTTTACTGCTTATGTTTAACTTCCTAAAGTCTGTGCTAAACCTCCCAAGTATGGAGTGTAACCAGTTCAACCACTTTTACCCTTGATCTATAACATTCTTCTCTTTGAAGTAATTAGCAACATTCTTTCCTTTGTTATCTGTAAAAGGTAATCACCTACAGCCAACCTGTCCATAGTAAAGGAGGACCATCCTCCATGTAATGTATCCAGAAAAGCAATAAAAGCCTGTTCAGACATGGGGCAAGGCTCTCTGGCCCTCTTGGCCCTCTCTCACTCAGAGAGTGGCCATCCCATCCCTTTTTCTCCACAGGATTTCTGTAGTCCATGTGAATTTGTCCATTGTAGCCACAACACATGGTCCCTGTTGGCCGGGGTCCACATCACTTCAGCACCATACTCTTTCTGAAACCTGCAAGAAAGAATCATTCCTTGCCTCTTCCTAGCTTCTGGTGGTTCTCTGGCAATCCTTGGGGATCCCTGGGTTGCAGATAAAGCTTCCAAGATAAAGGAATATGATAAGGGTGGGAGGTGGGGATGGCTGGGGTGTGGGGGATTGTTAGGGGGAAAATGGAAACAACTGTACTTGAACAACAATACAAAATAAGGAAAAAAAGATACTTGCATTACAAGGCCACATGGGAACTCTTTTATTCTCTCAAATCCTCCAAGACACATGGATGATACTGTGAGTTTTTTCTTTTTCTTTTTTTTAGCTATTCTGTGCTTATACAAGATAATAGTTAATCTTCCACTAGCTCTCTTTCAAAAGAGGCTTATAAACAAGAGGCCTTTATTTCACTTTTTTCTCTATCTCAGAAAGGTCATAAAGATTCTAAAGTAAAACTAAGAATTTAAAAAACACCTGAGTTTGCTTTGATGGCACAAAATACCTTTTGTCTTCCAAAGTAAAGTCACAAGCCAACTATAAGTTCAAAAATGCACACTACTCTGGGCAGGGATAACTACTATCATTGCTAGATCTTGAGACATACCTCATTTATTAAGCCTCTTTTACTTTCATTAAACCTGTCACTCCAGAAAAAATGTCTTGTGCATAGAAAGTTGAAGACACTGTGTTTTTCCTGAAAGATCAGGCCCCATGCTCAGAGTTTCTCAGAGACTGAAAGAAACTCTTTTGTACCAAATAAGTTGATGACCCTTTAAATGATTTATGAGGTCATCTAAGGACATTCTCCTTCTTTTCATTCATGGAAGCAATTGCACAGTATGCAAGAACAAAGGATAGAAATAGTGAAATGTAATTAGTATGCTTCCAACTTTCCAACCTGGCTCAATAGAATTGTTAATCCGGCCCAATTTGTCAAGCTTATAATGTAGGTTGTTTTGTAAAGAAAAAAGAAAAAGCAGATCAATTTTGACTGTAATTGCATTTTGTAAACACACACCTTGATTTCATCCAGAGGAAGAAATGTTGTTTGTATTAATCTGTTTTCGTAACTACATGAGGGTTTTTGGAGTGGAGTTTAGTTTATCCAGGAGTAAAGGCTAATGTGGCCAAAGACAGGGGAATGTTTGGGATCCCCACTTGCACTCCCTGTAAAGGTCAATTCACAAATGAATTACGTCCCACCTTAGAGATGCATCCTCGTGCCCACTGCCCACATCAGCCAGAGTCTGCTGGGGGAGTGGAAGGACCCCGTGTCATTTTGAAAAATGAACTGCTATGGCTTTGTTTTCCAGAATGCCACATACGTTATCCAGACCAGATGTCCTAGTGAAAACAGCTGAAGTCTTTGGATAAAATAAATTTTAATTGCCTATTTCGAAGAAATGTAAATTTGAAAGATTGAATGAAATTTTCAGATGCAATTAAAGGAAAAAAAACCAGACTTCAGGGATAGAGGTAAGCAGAGAAGCCACTGTTCTCAAAGGGCATTTGCTGATTAAAGCAAATTTGAACTTTTTGTTTTCATGATTTGTGGACCTCCACTGCTTCTTACCTCATCTTTCACTACTTCCCCCTTGAATTTTCTGTGCGAGGTAACTCTAGATTGTACTCATAATCACTGTGCCAGGAAAAGATTTATTGACCATTTCTTATCATATTAATAATCTCATAGCATAAAAATAGAATAATCATCTTAGGAATCAGCTTTGTAAAAAACAAACAAATAATCTACCTAATAATAAAACTGAAGTCTTCAGTGCATGAAAACAAATGAGCAGCATCAGTGACTAAATGGTTTGAAATAGTTATTCAGACTGTAGAGTGAAAAAGCATGTTAATCATATTTTGCTAGTTCTATCATTTTCCTTCGGCTCTTGTGTGCCACCCAATGGCTTTCAGAAGAAAGCAAGGGTATATAAACAGAAACTGGTTAAGACTGATCTCAGAAAATGTGAGCTTTAATGTCATTGCTATTAATATATTTTGTTTGTTCATACCCAAAAGGCAAATATGTTTCTCTAGTATTCATATTGACCTGTCGGGAAGATGCTGTGATGTGAGGCACTCATTTCCCTAGTGGATGCTCATGGCTGGCAGATACCCCCTGCATCAGGAATTGCCCTCAGACAAAGAATACTGTCTCATTCAAGTTCATGTTCTTTCTCCCAGCGCAGTGTACTTCCAATAACTGCTCAGTGGGTATAGAGACCTTGCCATAACCTGAAGCTACCATGCCAGATCTAACTTTCCCCTTGGAATATTCTGAGATCTCTGCTTTAATCACAGCATAGTTCAAGTGTGCCCTTTGCCTATTCCTGCTCTCATTGCTTTCTTACATAAGCTGTTCCTGAATGTACTTCCCAGTAAACTTCTTGCAGACAAATCTCATCTTGGAATTCCTTTCTAGAAAAACTTATCGAAGATAATAGGTATCAAAAGTTGTGCTAGAAAGAAGGGTTAAAATGAGGTTTGGTAAAATGGATCACCCACTGGTTAAATGGCAATTAGTACCCGATTTCTGGTCTTTCCCCAGCATGCTTTAGTGTATAATTATTGAACTTTTCACTAGTTGGTAACAGACTGGAACACATTTGCTTTCATTTTTTTTTTTCTGAGACGCATGGGCAGAAATAATTCTAAATATTAAGGAAGCAATGGCTGTTGCTGGGTAAAATCAATGCACTGGAGAAAGATATTAAAAAGCTGAGTATGAGTGATCACCAATCCAAGGCAAGGTGTGAGAGTCAGAAGGCCTTTTGGCAGTATATGAAGAGAACCTGATTATTTCTAGTTAGAGGACAGAAAAAGCTAAATATGGGGCTCACAGCTTGACTTAAAAGGAGCTGATGTCTAGGAAACATTTAAGTCTCATTCCCAGTGTGTCTCCAAAGCCTAGGCAATGCCCTTAATACAGACAAAGTAGGAAAATGAAATTTGGGATTGGGATATCTCGGTCGATGCACTCGAGAACCTTGAGACATCAGACTGTTGGGCCTGCAGACCTCGTGCTTTTTTATATTAGAGGTTAAACCCACCCCCCACCATTGCTTGAAAACAATGCAGAAGCCACCGCTTTGTAAGACATTGTGCCCTTATTCCCAGATTCTACTCCTAGCTTTCTTCCTGGTCCTCATGATGATAAGTAAGGTCAAATCACAGCATAACCCAGCTAAGGTAATACTGGGTTGGCTAAGGGAAGAAAAGGATGAAAGCTATACACTAAATGAGTTGTGTGACCTAGCCAACATATGTCAGCAAGAACTAGAAGACTAACTAACGTATGGTATTGGAACATGATGATGCTAGGTCTAGTGGGATTCCATATAAAGTTGGATAAGGAAGAGTTTATTGTTAGGAAAACACTCAGTTGAAACAGGGCATTTGATACCTTGTGAAGGACCTGAAGAGAAAGTGATAACAAGTTGCTATATGACTCTTGAAAGCTTGGAAAAACAGTGGCACAATGTAATGAAGTAGAAATGTAAGGCATACCATGGTAGGTGGTAGAATAGATATCAAAACCCCAGAGAAATTGGCAGACTAGAATGGGACATATTACCAAAGACTAGAAAATCTACCAATCACCTATGTTCCATGGAGACCCAGAAAAACCTACAATTACCAAAGTTTTAAGTTACATGCTGGTGAGAGTGGTACCAGCATTATTAAGAAGTTCAGTTGTGGCTGCCTCTTATAGACCAGAACTGATGATAGGAGATGCTATTACATCTCTGGATGATAGGCTCTCAAAACGATAAACTCTAGGCAGTGACACTTAACTGTAAGTAAAGAGATGGACACAGATGTAATATGAATGTTAAGGTCATAGTCCAGGAGACTTAACCTACAGAAAGCTCTGGAGATAGGTATCAGATCATGGTGTTCCCAAGAGCAAGAGGGCTGGGCAGAGAATGTACGAGTTGGTGAAACTGTGCAATCAAAAAATATTTAGGATGCAGAATAAATATTAAGGCTGCTGCTCCAATACAAAGTCAGAAACCAATGCTTAGTTTGTGGACCTGAACCACTTTCAGACCCAGAACCATTGCCCTAAGGAAGGACTCTGCAACACCACAGCAAATGTATGCTAAACGAATTTCCGCAATATATCCCCCAAAGACATAAAACATTAACTTGGGTAAATATATGCTGGGAAATGCAAATATCCAACCATTTCTGAGACTTTTGGATACAGGATAAGTGAGATGTGGTATGGGGGAATCAAAGCATTTGTTAAAGAGGGAAATTGTGGGGACCAGATAATAAATAGAGTCCCAATAAAGTTGGGTTCATAGTGGATTGGCTGGGTTCATGCACCGTGAAGTGGACATTTCTTTGGTCCAAATAGATGTAACTAGAATGAACATATTGCATTCTCGGTGGAACATCACAATTGTTTTTAGCTCGTGTGGTAAGAGCTACCACAGTGAGTATAAGTCGTCTGGCCAAACTAGTAAATCAGAAATGATATTGCATCCCAGGAAGAATGACAGATAACAGTGCTCTTCCCTCAATAATCTAAATGGTGCAGGGATGACGATCTTCATTATATCACCGTTTACTGACTCACCAGTTTGACTCTAGGGTCCTGAGCAATGACAGTGGACTAGTGCAAATCAAACCAAGTAGTGGACCCATGTCGTAGCAGTGGCAACAGATGTGGTGCCTTTGCAAGGCTGTTTAACAAAGCCTTGAGTATCTGGTATGGAGCAGAATCTAACAACTTTTCCATTTCCATCAAGAAGGAGGATTTGACGAGCTTTACATCCCAGCACAACATCATACATTGAGGGTCTTGCTCAGGATCATGTTGATTCTCCTGCTCTTTTTCATAATTATAGTCTGAAAGGACCTGGCCCAACTCAATATTCTATGCAATCTCACATTAGTCCATTTTATCAATGACATTCCATTAATCCAAAATCAGCAGGAGGTGCAAAGTATGCTGGGGTGTTGTGACGATACATGCATTCCAAAGGTTGGGTACCGAGACCTCTGAAAACTTGGGGGTCCTCTGTATGGAGGTATTCTTCAGTGAGCCCCTCAGAGGTTGACTGCCCCTTCTATTTAATCCTGTTTTCTGCATCCTTACAGCGGTCCCTGGGTGCCTTCCCCAGTAATGAATGACCCTGTATGACTTGTCTGTCACAGAATGTGTCTCATTAAAAGGGAATCCGGAACCCTTACATGTTTGGGAATGGTGCTTGATCCCATATATTTTAAAGCTCTGCCTCTGAAGCCTCCAGGATACCAGAAATTTCCCATAGTTGTTCATAATGAAATGGAACACAACCTGCATGTCACGGCTGTGTTTGATGAGCTTGTGACTATAACTTTCTCAATGTGTCAAAGGACCCAACTGATTTTAGAAGTTAGATATTTGGCTAACATCTTAGAGCCAGTTAAAATTAACACGATCAATACTCTATTACAAATTACGAGGTATATTTGTCTAACAGAACTATGGTTTTACAGAACTAATAGATTCTAGATTTTATTCTGATCTGATAAAAATGGATGTATAGTCTCATTGGAAATAAATGCTACACATACATTGGAAAAAAATGCTGCAATATATTTCAGAGAACTTAAAATCTAAATATAATGTGATTAGGAACTAAAAATAAAAATCCTAAAATGCCTGTGATCGAGAACTGGACCTATAATCATGTCCTAGGAGCACACTAGCATGTAAGTGGCTACTGCTGATAAGATGCTGCTTTAAGCTACATTGTTAATAACATGCAAAGAGACTTATCTCACCAAGAGTCTGGACAAGTATCACATAACCTGTACTTGGAAAGAGAGTTGAAAAGTGGGTCAAAGTAGAATGAAATTATGTACCTCCTACAGATTTAATTCTGAAGAAAGCCGGTGTTGCAAAATCACCCAGGGAAGACTGTGGAACAGGAGATCGTCTTTGTTTTCTTAAGAAAAGAGTAAGTAAAATTTAAATACAGTGTTTTCCCCCAATTCTCCTCAACTATGATTATAAGAGAAAAGTAGACAAAAGTCTCGCACAGAAAAGGACACAGTTTCTGAGAACCTACGTATTTTACCTTTGGTATATTTTGAAAAGTCTCACTATGAGCTGTTAAGAAATCTGCAGTTAAATAAAGTCATTTACTTAGTTGATAAATCAATTTGAAATAAGTTCCCAACTGAGATAACATTTAACTACGCTCTACTTTGTTACCCAACTATAAGATTATTGTGAGTTCGTTCAGAAGAGAAATTAAGACATTTGAATTAGTCAAGTTATTTCAAACATCCATAGTTTAATTTTATTTGCTTTGGGCTTTTTAAACTATATTTTATAAAGTAATAAAAATCTTACAATTTTACATATCTAAAAGATATATTTTCTTATACAAATTAGAATAACACAAAATGAAGCAAAATGATTAAATTAGCACTTGTGAAATTGCCACTGAGTTTTATTTACGCAGCTGATGTTCTCTCCAGCCCCGACAAAGCCAGTCTACTCTTTTCTCCCCAGAGGTATCGCTTAAATTGAATTTTGTGTCTTTCTCATTTTGCTTCACTTTATACTCTCCCTCCAATGGGCATATCTTTAAAGAAAACATCCTGCATTTTATCTTACTTTATAGAAGTGGGGTCATACCGCACAACTTCTTTTCATTCATCAGTGGACATCATGTTCTAAGACTCAATCATGTTGTTTTGTGTGGCTGTCATTAAGTTATTTGAATTACTTAATAATATTTAATCGTATCAACTTTTAAAAACAGCCTTCAGTTTTTAGAGCAGTTTAGGTTCACAGCAAAACTGGTAGGAGGGTGCCGAGAGTTCCCACATCCTCCCTGCCCCACACCCTGATAATTGGAAATTTTCTTTGTCTTGTATGAATGTTTTTCTCATCTAGATAATAATATTTTTATCATTTTATTTTTTAATACAGTAGTTATTGAAAATAAGCTATCTACTAAAGTCCTTTTCAGAGTCAATTCTGAAAAGTACTACAGGGATTGATTACATTTTTCACATCTAAGTCTATGATAATGTTTATATGGTCTCTGCTTAAGTTTAGTTTATTTGTTTCGGGGAAAAAGGTACTGAGTCAGCTGTAGACTTCTTTTCACATTTTAAAAATAACAATTTTGTAGATCTAGCTTCAAATGTAACCCTAAGAGAGATTAAGTTGTAGAAGTCAGTTTTACTAATGATGCTGCATCTGTACAAACTATGTCATTATGATGGCAAATGCTAAATACGATTCTAGTTGACAACGTGCTCTTGAAATATGCAAATATTTTTATATGAATTAAGAAGAGCAATTGCAAATGGATGGCCACATATTCGTCTTTTCAAGAAGAAAATTTTCTTTACATCTCCCTCTTCAATTCATTTCCTACCCTTGTTTTGCGTAAATTATTCACTGATGCTATTTTGTCCAGACCTTGAACCCATGGTTGGTTCAAGAACACGATTTCCTAGTATCTGCATTTGTAAGCCCTTCTGTCCTCTTCTCACTCAAAAGAAAATTAGAGTGATCACACCCTAAATTGCAAGACTATTGTGAATTAAATGTGACGGTACATAACAAGTGTTCAAAACGTATTGCCTTCCTCCTTCCTTCTTCAGTTTGGTGAACTGTGATGCAGCCTCGTTACCTTTCATCTTTAGCGAATCATTCACAAGTTCCCTTTGATGCAAATCCCTTCACATTGCAGAAATCAATCTGCTAAATACTACTTTCTCCCTCCCCCTTTAATTTCATTAACTCACGTTTGGGGTTCTCATAACTCAAAAAATGTCTTCTATGTCATAAGCTTACTGTGGTAAACACATGAGGGGAAGAGAAAATTTTAGTCTTTTTGGGTCTACATGCACAAAATTGGTTTTTTCTTTTTCTTTTTGCTTTGTTTTTAGTCACCCTTCAGGCTTAGTCATATGAGGCAGAGTATAGAACTGTAGTTTTCCAAACACTTTCCTATGGGAAATACAGTGAAATCTATCTACTCTTAAATCTGGAAATTCCCTCCTATCCCGAGCTAATGGGCATTAGAGTACTTCTTTCTCCTAAATCTCTTCAGTTTCCTTTCCTCCACTGCAGGTGTTCCATGTGTCCAGGGTAAGGTGTGAAGGCAGATGGAGTGAAATGGAATCCATTACATCATACTTCCTTGTAAATAATGGGTGCCTCACCTAGGGGTGAGAGACCCTACCGGTCCAATATAAGTGGTCGCAGAGGAAAAGAATACAGCACTAGAATTTTTCGTTTAACAAAAATGAAGTCTTCACAAATTTCCTGCCAGTCTCTCTTCATTCTCCATTCTGTTCTTTCTCCTCCTTTCCCTGCTTTTCTTCTTATTTCCTTTGCTAAGTCTCCATTTCTCCTTATATTCCCAACGTTTTCTACGTTATATCTTTTCTCTCTTTCTCTCTTCCTATTTTTTTCTTTCTGCTTTTTCCATTCTTTCCATATTGTAAGTAAATCTATGCCTTTCTGTCAAGTCTGTACTTGTATTTCTATAAAATTTTAAACATAAAAATTCATAAATCTCTACATGAGATAACTTGAGAGTTTCTCACCCTAAAACTAGGCTGACCTTGGGCCTGAAAGTCACAGAGCAGCCTTCTCTTCTTTCCTTCAAACATGTCATAGTTTTAAAATTTTGTCCACGCTTATATAATCTCTTCGTCCTTACCCTAACGTCACTGCAGTTGAAGCCATACCAAGACATGGAGTGAGCTAAGACTAGGTTCAGTCAATCTAAAATATGTGATTTAGATGTAGCACCAAAACCTAAAAATCTTATTCAGCAGTTCCCAGGCCTTTCCTTCCGAATACTGTTTTAAAAATCTCTTCGTTACTAAGGATACACTAAGGATAGGTGAAAAATGAATTTGTCCTTAAGGAACACAGCCTGTGTGTGTATGTGAGTGTGTGTGGCCAAATGATTATTGTACCGTTTTTGAATTTAAACAACTCCTGCACTGCCTCACTGTGACAGGTGGAGGCTGGTGCTTTATTAATTCACAACTAGCGACGTGCACGGCTGGGGTAACTCATGCGTTTCCTCCTGCTGCAAAAGCAACCTGGAGAGATACACCAGAGATGGCAGCAATTTTCCAAGGCTGCGATATCATCAGTGAATGCCCAGTACCACTGCACAGAGAAGCTTCGATGGGAAGCAGGCAACAACCTTTTTATAAAGTAGAATGATCCTAGCGATAACCAGGCAGATTAATAAATAGTTTTTACAACACAAACACGGGAACACGGGAAGGGAGGTCACTATTTTGATGCCCTTATGATATGCTGAAATGAGAAAAACTGCAAGTAATTTTGTAGGTCCTTATCATAGAAATCGATTCCAGCAGGGAATGGTTTATGCCTCAGATTGAGGCCAACGAATATCTTCTCCCTTTATTGCAGTCTTCTCTTAAACTTTCAGTTTTGAGAAACAGTGTTACTTTGGAGGTGTTGTCAGTGAAGCGGGGCTCTTTCCCTGGACCCCAAGGAAAGCATTTCACGGGCCCAGGCTCGGAAGACTGTGGTGTGGCAGGATTTCTTTGGGTGGAAATTGAAGGCTGCCCGTGTGTCCCAGCTCCGTCTGTTCTGCAAGGAAGAAGCCCAGCCCTGTCTTCAGCAAGGCCAAATCAAAGCCCAATGACCAGGGTTTCTGCTTCATATTCAAATTCAGTCCTTTGAAGCCTGCATGGTCTGCTGCAGGCCCAGTTGGCTGCTAGTCTCATGTGGTTGCACATGTTACTGGGTGGGAGAGAAACTCTTTGTTTCCTGGGATCATATTATTTTGGGCTTGGGCAAGACAAATCTACTTTTCCAGCTTTCAAAGGCTGGTGCTGGGCACACCTCCCAGCCAATCCATTGTTTCCCTGAGCTAGACTGACAGGGCTCTGGGGCCACGGTTTTGGCTGCTAGTGCCCATGAACTTACTCCACCTTTTTTGTGTTGTCACTTCCCCCAGAAATCTGGGGTGTGTGTGTGTGTGTGAAGCTGTAGCTTCCTAGCTAGGCGAGTAGGCTCCACTCCCAGCTGGTTATGTTTAATAATGTCTAATTTCCTTCGTTTCCTCCCTTTATTAGTGTCTAGCTAACTATGCTAACAGATCTATCTTTTGAAACATCATTTCTAGGGTTTTCAGGGCTGGTACCTTTTTGGAACATGTAAATACAGGTATTATAAGTGCTATATTTAGGCAAGAGGATGGACACATCTTCCCCAATAATACACACTAGGGACATTCTCATAGCTTCGGAAGGTTTGTCATTAGAATATATTTCCCCCCGCCCCAAGAAACTTAAAAATTTCAACTAAAAGAGTTCTATTCCAGAAATTACTCCTACTATTTAAGAAAATAAATAAATCCCATTTTTATCAATCAAAGGTCAGTTCAAGAAACAAAAACCAGGAAAGACTAAGAAATATAACACAAAGAAGAGGGTATTTAAAGAGTAAGACAAAGCACTAAAGGGAAGGACTCTAAAACAGATCTGTAGGGACGAATGCTGGAACCACACGAGACAAACCCGTTGGGAGAGCCACTTCGGAGGTTGTCGGTGAAACTAAGCCAGAATCAGGAGCCCACTCCCACAGCCTCTGAACAGTCTCGGAGCTAGAGACCCCATATCAATAGCAGCCAACCAGAGACTGGACAGCTGCAAAGAGAACCCTCGTAACTGCTTCACCCCATGACGCTCTCTCCACATACAGGAAGCTGGAGCAACGCCGTCTAGTAGAAACGCAAAGAGAAGCACATGTATAACTTCACATTTTCTCATTTATTTAAAAAAAAGTAAAATGAAAGAGTGAAATTAAATCTAACATGTTTTAACCAAAATTGAAGCTCTTCAAAATATAAGCCATAGAAAAATGTATGGAATAACTTTCTTTTCTTTTCCTTCCTTCCTTCCTTCTTTCCTTTCCCCCTCCCTCTCTCTCTCCATCTCTCTCCCCCCCTTCTCTCTTTTGTACAAAGACTTCAAAATCCAGTGTGCATTCACACTTGCAGAACATCTTCCTTTGGACTAGCCACATTTCAGGTGCTCAGTACCCACAGGGGGCTAGAAAGTCCTTAGGGGGCAGAGCAGGGTGAGGAGAAACGTCCCGCCCTTGCGGAGAAATCTTGGTTTCCCCCATGAGTGTCTGAGCAGAAGCAGATAGAATTTGACAGGAAAATAACTTCTGCCTCGATTTTGCCTTCCAAATCTCATGCCTACGACTATGATTGACAGGTCTAATTTGTCTCCAGAACCTTTGTTTCAAAGGAATCTGGAAAAATGTTCTTTTTTGTTTAGTTTTGATTTATAAGCTTCTCACTTAAATGAAAAGTGAAATACAGGTTGAGTAAACCAATCTCCCGTGTCCTTTGGTTCTTTTTTTTTTTTAAAGATTAATTGCTATGGGGGATTCTATACATCTTAATTCTGTCCTCCTACACATATTTTAGTATATGTGCCTTTTAGAAAAGCTACCAGTTTGGTTTTTTTCTAAGTTGGAACAGTTGTGTAGTCAACCAAGCCCCTATTTGATAAAGTTTATCGTGTTTTGTGAGCAAGACCACGAAGGTACGTCTCTCAAATCATTTTCTCTGACTTTGTCTCCAACATACAATTTCTGGGGCTTCGATCACAACTCAGGAGAAGGGATGTTCTCAGCTTTTCTTAGAATTCCTAGACAAAAACCACATGAGTGGGAAAAATAAATTTTAAAGAATGCTTAGATCATTCACAACATGTGTATGTTAATAAAAACTGCATGGGTCTGCCTGGGCGATTCAACCTGATTTGATAGCCAGCATGACTCCTTGTAATGCATAGCAGTGGCAAAAAAACAAAATAAGACACAAGTTTCTAATAAAGGTTCATATTATGAGAATAAAAGAGCTTTTAGAGATTATTTATAACAAAAGTAATGAAATGTTAGTTAGATGTAGGGCACATTTTCTGAGAAAAACGTAGTACTGTGAGCAAGGAGTCTGCAGTTTCATCTGCCTGAAATCTAATCGATGAGATGTACCCTGCGTGTTCACTCCCACACTCACTGCTTCAATTTATCACCTGTTCACTGCAAGAATGAGCTTGTAGCTCAAAAACTTACATAATTTGTTCCTAGAATTTAATAAAACTCCAGGCCTGTCTCCAGGGGATAAATAGTAAGGTTATATCATCTAGCACTGTCTTGTACATTGGAGGTGTGCCATGTACACCTATTGGGTAAATACTCAAATTTGCATACACTTTGTTAAAATGAGCTCATACTGGTTTTAAAAATAGTAAATGGATACTTAATGCCAAATGAATATTGCAATATATTTGAGAAGGGCTCTTGATAGGTTGGTGTTTTCAGAGACAGATTCATTAGTGCCTCTTCTTCTCTCACATAAAACTGACACCTGTGAGATTTCATCATCACGTGTATTTATGGTCCCTGCTGAGTGACTATAGTTGCAATGAGCACTTCTAAAAAGGTGGACTCTAAACTCTATGTGTTTAATGAGACTTTCCTTTTAAAATTCTCTTTTACATTACAGAGCCATGTTTCTAACTAATTGGTGATGACCTCCAGATTTTATTTTAGGAGGAAAAAATATTAGTTCTAAAGTCATCCTTTTCCTTGTACTCAATGAAATCTTCTCTCTGAGTTTACTATTTTTTTTGTATTAACATCACAAAAAATATTTATCCACTGGCCCATTGTTAAACCTCTGAAAAATCTTTGATTTCCTTACCTCTCCTTCCTTTATGCTAAACTATTAGTTTAAGCCAATAAAATCTTTTTAAAACACTGTATTCACATCCATACTTCTTTCTTTTAAGAAATTACCATCTTATTTCACCTTTTAGTAATTTTATTTTTTAAAAGATATCATGTAATAGAAATTTATTTTTCTTTTGCTGTAAAGTTCTACAATTTTTAAAACACAGATGGCGTTAGATAAATACCATCATTACCATGATTCAGAACAGTGTCATCACCCCCAAAACTCTTTATGCTAAGTTCATGTAGTCCCACCCTCCTCTCATTTCTAACACCCTCCAATCATGTTCTCTGTCCAAAGTCCGTCTAAATTTTTGTCTTCTTTAGAATGTCCTGTGAAGGAATCTGACAGGATGCAATAATTTGTGACTAGCCTCCTTTCCTCAGCAAAATGCCTTTGGGATTCATCCAGGTTGTGCTGTGTATTAATCATTTCTTTCTTTTGAGTGCTGAGTTGTATTTCACTGAATGGATGTAACACTATTGGCCTTATTGTCTTACAAAATATATTCACATTTTTTACCTTGCCATTCAAGGGCCCTTATGATCTCCACCTGAAGCTTGCTTCCCTCTATTCTCTCACCTTAATAACTTTGTTCAGGAAGTCTATGCTGAGTTCTGTTATTATATGGAATACTTCCCTTTTCTTTTTGTTTCAATATGAGGTTTCTTCCAGTTTAAAATAAACTTGCCTCTTAATCTCCATTCTATTAAAATCTCACCCATTCTTCAAGATCATTTTCCAGGACTCTTTTTCTGGATCTTCTGAATAAAGTTTGCCTCTCTAAAGACTTTATGTGGTACTTTGATTTTATGATACTTATGTTGATTTATAGTTATGCTTGTCTTGTTGATCGTGCATGGATATTAGAGATGAATCATAAAGTAAAAATAATGTCTGCGAGTAAATATTGAAAATCAAGACATATCGGATCATCATAAATATGCAAAACTCCTTTAACTAGAGTTTCCTAAAGGATTTACAAGATGAAACGAATGCAGCTGCAGAATATGTATTTGGCCTTTGGCAAACACTAACACTTTTTAATGTCTCTCTTTTGAAAGAATTCTACTTGAAGGCTCATTTAAATACCTTCTAACAGGATAAGCTCTCTGCCTTTCCAGTGAGACCAGTCCCACTTTTGCTAAGAGGATAAGGTATATCCTCACTGTAGCCATGCCCCAAGTCATAGAACTTGAGTCCATTAAAACTTTGATACATATATCTAGTTGCATTTTTTTTGTTCCCTATTAATTAGCTAGGGCTGCTATGACAAAATGTCATACACTGGGTGATTTAAACAACAGACATCTATTTTCTCACAGTTTTGCATCCTTGACATCCAAGATCAGGGTGCTGGCATGTTCAGTTTCTTCTGAGGCCTCTCGTTTGCTGGCCAAAGCCCCCTTCTTGCTGTGCCTGTGCATTTTCTCTCTGTGCCCTCACATTTGTGTCCATCTGTGTGTCCATTCCTCCTCTTATGAAGGCACCAGTCCGATTGGGTCAGGACCCACCCTGTGGCCTAACTTTAACTTAGTTACCTCTGTAAGGTCCTATGTTCCACTCTAGTCACATTCTGAGGTGCTGGGAGTTAGGACTTCAACATATGAGTGAAGACTAGGGACACAATTCACCCTGCAACACTTGCTTACTAAGAAACTTCTCGACAACCTGCCTTCCTATGTAACTAACTCACGGAGAACAATAAATTGGTCATGTTCACTCAGTTAGCAAGTCTTGACAGATACTATATTTCTCGTGACAAATTAATAAATTAACCTAATAAATTGACCTTCTAGAAAGTCTCTTGTGAGTCCTGATTACATAAATCAGCACTTGCTTGCCAATTAACTCTGGAACATCAATAAAATACATTTTTTTGAATTATAATATGGCAGACACTGGACTCAGAACTGTGGTAAATTCTAGAAGATACACACCTATCCTGGGCATCTGTTTTGGAAGGCAGCCCACCTGCTCCAGCTACATTTCTTTGCACTATCTTGTACTGCAACACTTTCCTCTTGAGAGTTCTACAGTATTAGTCTCTCTTGGTAGTTAACCTTAAGCAAGATGCTTTATGTTATTCATTATAAGATAAAATTTTTTAACATTTTACTACATTATTAATTAGGATGTGTAAAAGAATAGTCAGTATTTTTGTTGACATTTTTTCCTCATTGATATGTAAAATTAATGGTGCAGTTTAAAACTTGTAGTATCTTGCCCTGGCTGGTGTAGCTCAGTGGGTTGAGTGCTGACCTGTGAACTAAAGGGTTGCTGGTTCAATTCCCAGTCAGGGCACATGCTTATGTTTTGGGCCAGGGCCCCAGTAGGGGGTGCGTGAGAGGTAACCACACATTGATATTTCTCTCCTTCTCTTCCTCCCTCCCTTACCCTCTCTGAAAATAAATAAATAAAATCTTTTAAAAAATTTATAGTATCTTAAGTTTATTGAGATAGGATATTTCTCCTTACTTCTTTAGTTCTCTTTTCAGAATTGAGAAAATAAAAGAACCCATCTCATTGTGTTCTGAGGATTACATTGTCATGGAAATACATATGAGGAAATACATGTCATGGTCTTGGCACATGACATGTATTTAAGAAATATTGTCATTACAATGTGAATTTTTGATAATTATTTTTGTGCTTTTACAAAGCTTCATGTACAAAAAATGGATATTTATTTTATTGAGAAAAATGGGATTAGAAGAAAGGTTACTGCCTACGACTCTTACTTCAATGATGGCAACCTGGAAACCCACAGAAAAGGTTTGTTTACGAAAGTCGATTTCCCTTGACACAGAGTTCATCAGCCAGAGAAGCGAAAATAAGGATTAACATTTCCTTTTGACAAGGTGCTTAAAGACTAACCCCAGACACCTGCCTACTTCTGTATTATGGTAAGAATTCATACTTGTTAAGTACACTTGTTGAATGTACTTGATACAGGAAAAATTAAGTACACTTGGTATAGAAAAAGATGGCAATGAAACATGAATTTGTTGAATGCTTCTTGGAGCTCAGGGAAGATCCCTTCCAGATCGCTTGTTCTTGGAGAAAAGGAACTTGAGTGGAGCTGACTTTATAAAATATCTTTCACTGACACTCCTGAATTCAGTGTTTTGAGTGCTAAGGATACAAAGACTAGGAAGTATACAAAAATGTTCTTTTGAACATGGCCACTGTGGAATATGAGCAAAGTGAACACTAGATTCTCTATAGCTGGGAAGTTGTAGATCTCTTTTTTTAAACTTTGGAAGTCACAGGAATAACTTTGTGTCCAGGTGGGCCAGAAGGTGGCAGAAGGTTGGGGCGGCAGAGGGTTGGGGCAGCAGAGGTGCATGGCTGCTGTTGCCGTATTTCCATGGCGGCACAGAAACTGAGGTCATGCGGCAGAAGACACTCCCTAACCGATTCAGTATTGTGAAGAAAATACTTACTAGGCTTATAAATAATTAAGAAAAGCCTTGGCAACATCCTCTCTACCTCTTCTCTGTCTGAAACTCAGAAAAATTTAAAGTGATCTTTCTCTTCTACTCATCTGTAAAGCAACACAATTTTTCTATACTTTCTGCATCATTTTCTTCAGTCATCAGTCCTTCTCTTTGGTTTTCATTAGATTAAGGCTTAATGGAAAGCTAAGGCTTTAATTGATGATAACGCTCTAATGGATTATACTCAGAACCCTATATTATGTTTTTTCTTTCTTTGGCTGATGACTGAAGAAAACCATTCTTAATGACCTATTTCTTGCAGTCATGATGCTAAAGAACCAGAAGTAAAGCTGGATGCACTGAACTTTTGACATTGAATTACTTACATATTCCTATATCCCAGGTCCCCCAATTGTCCTGATTCATTAGTTCCCAACAAACAAAGTTGATGAAGATTATTTAATACTATTTGGACCTTCCTTAAATGTAGAATGTCTACTTATGCATAAATTAAGAAGCCAGACATTTTGGCAAAACAATTTCAGCATTTAGGATATTGTAGCATTATCTGATATGATCTGGACCTGAAAACCAAACATGTACAGTGGTTTTGCAAAGCCACACAAAAGAACTTATATCTTATGAAGAAACTTGGCTACTGATCTTAATACTAATCGAATTCTCCTGAGAGGACATCTTACTCTGCTTCAGCTGCTGTAACAAATTACTATAAACTGGGTGGTTTAAACAACAAACATGTATTTCTCATAGTTCTAGAGAATCTTGAAAGTCCTAGATTAAGTTATTGGCAGATCTAGTGTCTGGAGAGAGCCCACCTCCTGGCTTGCAGACAGCTAACTTCTTACCCTGTGCTGAACCCTGGTTTTTCTTCCTCTTCTTATGAGAACACTAATTCCATCCCCAGGTCCCCACCTTTATGACGTCATCTCAACCTAGTTATCTCCCAAAGGCTCCTAAATGCCGTCACATTGGGCATTATAGTTTCCACATAGAGATTGGGGCTGGGGCCCAGACATGTGGTCCACACAGAGGGAACCTAGTCAGTAGCTTGCACATATTGAGACCACACTTTAAAACCTCATCATAATTACTCCAAGATGCCTCTGTTTCAGCCACACCTTTCTCTAGATTTCCTGGCCTTTCAGTCAGGAGGGAAACCTAAATCACTGTGTTCCTCACCAGTCTACTCAGAACTTTTCCTTTTTCCCCGTATTCCGCTTTGTCTCCTTGTCTCCTGGACATTATCGTCAGCCAGCCCCACAATATGGTCATCAGGGATGGTGGTACGCAGTAGAGAAATGAAAGCCCCTTTTGAAAGGAAGTCTAGACACCTATAATCCCAAGGATAATATGATAATGTTATTCTTATCCCCAAAATGTTACTTTTATCCTGTTTTCCTACTAGTGGGAGGAGTTAATTGTTTATAATAAAATCTTACCGGCTTTCAGCTAAGAATTTTATCTAGAGAATAATAAAGTTAGAAAGAATTGTGCTCATACTTGTGTCCTTTGGGTCACACGTATGTCTTTAGGGTCACTTGGAGAAGTTCTCCTAAATTGCATTCTCCACGGTCCTGGAGCTCCGCTGGTTGCCATGGGTTGCAGGGCACAATTACCTTCCTGACTGCTGAGCCCGGCACTTCCTAAAAGGTGCTTTTCAGGCTGGGGCAGAGTTTCCGGTTTAAAGGTGTGCAGCACTCTATTTCTGCACTCATTAAAGTTGTATCCAAATCGTTACTCAAGCAATTATAGGTAAAACACTTGTGTCCTACATTAGACAGTACGCTCTGTGAGATCAGCTACCACAGAGGATGGCTTATCTTCAGGGGATAATAAAAACACTATCTGTTTGGCATAAACACACATTCCATAGATATTTGTAAGAAGAGTGAATGAGTGACTAAAGAAATGAAGAAATATATCTAGGTGCTCATCAATTCGATAAAATCACCTAATTAAAAATTAAATTTCTCAGTTATTAAATACAGCAAATAGCTTGACTGAATTCTATTTAATACATTGACATATTTGAGGACTGCCTTTTCTAAACTTTTCTTTCAATGGATGCACACGAACCAAGCCAGTGTTTCTTACTCTTTTGTGTCTACACACGAATGTTACCTGAGGGTCTATCCGGTTAAGGGCAGCGGCCTCCGGGAGCTGCCGTGTGGGACTGTTTAAAACCAGGGCCATCTGGCAACCTGAGTCCTGCTGATTTACTCCCTGTATCTGCCTCCACTGATGACGGTTCTCTCCTCCACAGGCGCCCTCTCCTTTCCCCATGACCCAGACAGAAGTCACTCGTGAAGAGAAGGAAACTCTTCCACTCCCATGTGATTTGCCAACCAGAGATTTCTTTCCTTTAACCATAACCAAAAATGGCCCTAGCAAATAGCTACTTAGAAATTTGTTGCAAATTTAATTTATAACTACAATGATCATCTTCAAAATTTTATTCTGGTGAGCATTATGAAATAAAGACAACTATTCATCTTGAGATTTTGTTAATATTCAGCAAAAAGAGCATTTAGCTATCAAACAAGTCATTTATTTGGGCATTGTAAAGGATAAATGATATTTGCTTTTCCATCTAAAGTTAATTTTGAAATTGACAGATTTTTCCATATATTTTTATAGTTTTATTAGCATTTTATGGCATGTTTTTATATTTGAGAAAACTGCTTTACACTCATTTTAATTAGTTATATCTCATATATATCAATTAGTTTCAGTAATGGAAAGAGTAAAGTCAAAAAGATTTGAAAAGCAGGATGTCACATATGCATACAAATTAAACTTTAATGACTTCCATCTGGGATTATTACCCAACATCACAAGTGGTTTTAGAGAAAAATTGTATGAATGACAAATGGGCCTGGCTCATCTTCTTCTCTGATCCAGAAAAGGGTAAAATGGCTCAGTCTCTAAACTTCTGTTAGGTTGCTCATGAATATGGGCACACGGGTGACTATAAGTAGGGGGAAGAAAGAAGGAAAACGAAGCTAGGCATAATACATGCACCTAATTGATAGCTGATGTGATAATAAACCACCATTTCATGCTCAAAAACACAGGCTTCTGGGGTCTCTGATCGAGGTTTGATCTAGGCTTCACTACTTACTATTCTGTGACAAAAAGCAAACCAGGTAATATCTTTAAGCTGTACTTTTCCCACATACACAATGGAGATATCAATAGCTACATTGTAGGGTTGTTTCAAAGTTTAAATAAACTCTTCTCCTAGGTGCTAAGTTCAGTACCTGACACAAGGTCAGCCCTAAATAATGGTCATTAGCATTGTTTGTATTAGTCATCCCAACATTTTTTTTCTCAATGTTATTGTTGGCTGCCATTCCCACCCTGACCTTCAATTTCGATTTTTGCCAAAATGCTATGGACACCACTATTTTTAAATAACAGAGCATACTGTGATTTGATCATTAGGGGTTAGAACATAAAATCCTTCAACATATCCTCATAAAAGCTGATATATCCCTTCACTGGAAGAAACCTTTGACCATTCTCCTAAACTTATTTTTTGACTCCCCAAATGATCCACATATCCCTGGTTGCTCCCCCGGGAATACATTTACAAACACATCTAAATCGATATGGAGAGGTATGTGGAAAAGCTCCAAGACCTTCCTGCCTCCCGAAGCGAGCAGATGCTTCCTCTTACAGCGCAGAATGCTGTATGGGGCTTGTGAGGGCCATCGTCACTTCATGTGCCGTTGATGGCATTCTGTCGCCAAATTAAGTCAGGCTTCGTGTGATGTCGTATAACCAATTCTTAGTACCTTGGAGTCCTTCTGATTTCAGGATTTTTATTGTTTAAAACCCAACCAATAATTTAAAACCAGCATCCAATTAGAAACAGCAAGAACATTATTGTGGGGCTTAAATACATTTCAGGCTGAACAGCATCACATCAATGCTTATTTCTGTTTTATTTTTGAATATTTACGCACATTTCCCAGGCCTAGGAAATGGCTGAACGACCCAGGGCACATGATACTGTGCCTCGGTAGAAAAGGTATTTTCATCAGGCTCCTCAAAATGGCATCAAGTATTGTTTTTGTTCCATGCACTCTCAGCAATTATTAGGGTATTATGTAGACATAAACCAAAGTAGATAAACAAATATGTTTTTTGAATTTGTTAGTTATGGATAAATGTTTGTTTCATGTGGTTTTTTACTTTCTACTTGTTGTTCATCTAGCTGTTGCATTTTAGACAAAACATGGAGATGATACGTTCAAGTGTTTATGTGAATTATTGCTGCAATATAAATTGCAGCGGTCATTAAAAGTAATGTGTAGAAACGGCACAGAGTGAGAACCCAAAGGTGAATATTAATCCGTTAGTAACCAACATTTTATTTTAATGCACTTGAATTTGCTGGGTACATTGGAATCAAATTTTAATTAAAAACTAAATGAAATAAATAAAGGCTCTGAGAAAAAGAAACAGTAAGCAAAAAAAGAAGAGTAAATTGCTGTGCAAAAGAGTGTGTCTTTAACACTGATGGCCATGTGTCCGGAAGCAGGACACTAGACTTCTAATTTTCTCTTATGATACCAGTGACCATTCATACCGCTTGGTGTTGTCATTTGCAGACCTACGTTAGGCCCTGGCTTATCATTTTGTAGTTCGGGCTGCTATTGATTTCAGATTTGTCTATGAGCTTTCAGTCTCCTACTTGTCTCTGTTTGCATTTGGCATTTACTTTTATGTTATTCCTGCATATGGAGCTTGCTTGTCCAGCTTGACACCTGTCTCATAAAGTTGACTTTCTTACCTTGCCAAGTTGCTTTTGGTGTCCAGTCCCTACATGGTCCCTGTGTTTCGTTTTGTTCCTCTCAACTTTATCTATCCTTGGTGGTTTCATTCTTCCATGTGACTATGAGAAGTCAAACTACTAAGGACTTTAGGATTTAAGTTGACTTACATATACCAATTTGAAAGTATAATTAATGTGTACATGACTGTTAAATTGCATGGCACGAACAATAATTGTAGGCATTTAAAGAGGCTGTAAATATATGAATGTATGTACATATTCATTTACTTGTTCATCATCTTCAGGCAGCATTTGTATGCCACAGGCATGTTTAGTGATTTTACACACACACACACACATCATACATACACATGTGGCTATAAGATGGACACATTACATTATAGTGGATATATGTTCAATGAAGTTCATGGCTTAATCATGGTTAAATAAATTACTATTAGGTCAGCCACACTATTTCCTTGCTTTTTCTCTTACTACTATATAGGTAAATTTTCAAGTGTGCTTCTGAAAATTGATGTTATTAGAATCTATTTTACATTGCTCTTCTGCACAATTTTTCTCTTTCTGGCAGTGACATTAATAGATTCTTCTCTCTTACCCCAATACTCCAAGAGAATAGAAATATTCTCAAAAGAAGTCTTCAAAAATGGGTATGTAGTAGAATTATACAATTCCAATGTCCTTATGATATTTGAGTGAGTGCTTTATAAGGAATCTTCAAGGCTATCATCTCAGGTATTGGGGAATAAGTGAATTTCCTGTTGTTAAGCCCGCTGCCTTAGTTCAGGCTGCTACAACAGAATACTATACACGGGGCGGCTTAAGCAACTGTTAAGTTCTCACAGTGGTGGGGCCTGGAATTCTGGGATTAGGGTGCCAGCTTGGTTGTGCTCTTGGTGAAAGGCCTTCTTCCTGGTCCATAGACCTGGCACGGTTGCAGGAACTTGAAAATGCAGGGATTATAACTTGCTAACCCCTTGGATGGAAACTCCCTGGAACTCTCTAAGGGAATTTTATACACATTATTCATGAAAATAATGAAATATATAGGGCCAGAAGATAAAATACAGAATGGCTATTCAAACTTTAATTTCAGGTAAACAACAAATAAAAGTTTTAATATAAGTATGGCCCGTGCAATATTTTTATTTGTTAACTGTGGCACTTTTACAAGTAAGTAATTAATAAATTTATAGACCATACTGGTGGCAAACATACAGAAGCTTTGTTGAGACTATTGAATTACATACATATTGATGCCTAATCTTACAAAGTTATGACCACATTTCTACAGACTAGTGATTTTATTAATTTTCTCATCATCATTAACAGTTTGAAAACACGGAAGAACTCAAAAATATGTAGACCAATAAAGAGTTTTATGACATTCATTTATGAGAATGCTTGAAAGCATTCATCCTGGCCATGAGTTTTAGAGATTCATATTGTGGTACTCAGTGAACATGGAGAAAGGTTTCTTACGTTCTTTCTTTCAAACTTCTAGGACTTGTTATTAATGCCTAGCAATGATATTCTCACAACAAAGTTTCAGATGTAGTTGTCCTAAATTTCTGTGATGAAGTGTAGAATTAACTTTAAAGGAAGAGAGAGAGAGGCTTAAATAGAGGCCAGGACAGTTCTAAAGCAAAGGAGAAGCCTGTGTCAAGCTTCGGTTAACTGTGGAATAACTGTAGATCTTAAGACTATATTTTTGAACTTAGATAATCTAATAAGAAAAATTCTAACTGTATTTAATGATAAAATACTGACTAAAATAATTTAAAATAATATTTAAAAATAAAAGGTTTTAATAGCATGAAATACGTGAGTTTGTGGGGCTATGTGTCCACATTCAGGTTGGCAATTGCTAAAGCCATTCTAGGGCCAAAGGTCATCAAGACGCATACTTTCTGAGCTCTCAGGCATGGCTATGTGCCACATAACATTACTCTACGAACAACAGCAGATGCTTATTGCACTTGACACCATGGGTATTGGTTTCCATTTTCCTTTTGGTGTCAACAGCTACCATGGCTCCCTTAAGAGGCTGAGAAGCTGAGAGTAGCTACAGGGTGGTATCCTGTTGGAGCTCTGGGTTTGACCGTCTTGGGCCCTTTCTGTGACATTTCAACTTTAATTCCTACTCTTATTTTCAGGGCTTTTGGACCCTGTTCACAAGTCATTGTTTTACCCTCATTCTTCCCACACTGACTTGTTTACTAGACTCAAGCTTCATGTTCCTACTTTTGCAGCAATTGGTCTTGACCTTTGCATTTAGCCTTAGTCAAAGTTTATTGCATCAGTCTGATGTTCTTCCATAGAACTCTTATAAGCCGCTGAAGGAGGATTTACACATTCCTCCTCAACCAGCCACATGTATTCTCTGTGGATTGAGGTCCAAACCAAACATTGATTTTGGAAGGTGCTTCATGGGGATTAGATTCTGGATTTATCAAATGTGACTTGAAGTGCTGAGATTAAAGAGTAATTATGAGTCTAGTTTTAGTCTCAGTGCTTTGTCCGTCTGTCCTTTTCGGCACTCTCCTAGCCTAGTCCTGCCAAGGTCAGGACTGCCTCCTGGCCGTGCAGAAGCCTAGGATTTAGTGAGTTCCAGGAGCCTCCATGACCAGAAACATGTCTTGCTTCTTTCCCAGTTGGCATTTTTTGGCAATATCTATTAAAGAGTGAATCAGGTAATCTAGCTGGTGTTAATATGAGGTAAATGCTAGTATTTTATCTGATGTTCTCCCCTGATTAAATGCATATTTCCCCCAAAGTATCACAGGAATTGATTCCAACGATAGGAAATAGAGGAGAGGTTTAAGCTTCTTTTTTTTTATTTAAAAATTTTTTTGTATTGTTGTTCAACTAGTGTTGTCCCCCAATACTCTCCCCTATTTAAGCTTCTTCTGTGAGATGTTTTTAGGAGGCAGGTCTTGCACTTGCCCCACATCACACCTTGGACTGAAATACCTGTGCTGTAAATGTGTGAGCCAGCCTGCAGGAAACACATGTGGACCAGCCAGAAAGAGAGAAATTACCTGGAAGGGAGTCACAGAGTCCCTCCATCCTCTCACTGTCCTTACTCTCTCAGCCAATGCCCTTTCCTCCTACTGTGCAGAGTAAATGCCAGACTCCAAAGAGCAATTATCCTAATTTTTACCTCCAAATCACAAACCGACCTCTTTTCACACATATGTATTTTGTTGTGCTCTGGATACGATGTTATCTAAGACCGATCCCACCTTCTGTGCTGTATATTCAGCCTCTCCTCGGGCTCCTGGCCATTTGAACACATTCTAAAGTTGCTCTCACTTAAAGCAACCCTTTCTCAATCTCATACTCCCTTCCAGAATCTGCTCTTTTTTACTTTCCTACTTTGGAGGCAAACTTCACGAACAAGTTGTGTATAATGACCAGTTTCATTCTTCCACCTGCTGAAATCTGACATTTCCCCACATACTCACATGTTAAGTGCTTAACAGCTCCATGTGGCTATCACATGGGATGGTGCAAATACAAATCACTTCTATTATCTCAAAATACTGCATTGGGTAGTATTGCTCCTCAGAAACTGTTTCAGACTGAAAAGCTTGATTTCCATATTGCTAGCCCTACAGACATTTCTCCATTTCCCATCCTACTGGATCTGTTAGCAGGATTCTGCACTATTGACCATCCATTGCTCTGCAAAACACACTTTCCTTAGTTTTCCTGCCACCGCGCTTACATATACTTTTTTTCTCTTTCTCTCAGCAACTTTTCAGTCTCCTTTGGCATTTCTCATTTTCTATAATCATTACACTTTTTGAATCTATTCTTTTCTATTTAGTTCCCATTTTTATGCCAAGTTCCAAATGCATTATTATTATTATTATTGCCTAGGCTCTTGTGGTCCAAACAAATATTTTTAAAATTAAACATGAATTTTTAAGCACTTCCCTAAACATATAAACAATCTTCTTATTCCACAGTCTTTCCTAAGTAATCAGTAGCATTGTCATCCATTGTTATAGGAAAAAAACCCCTAGTATTCACCCTGTCACCCTGCCCCACCTAAGCCATCTCCAAGTCAAGTCAATCTGAAAATTATTGCCATAATCCATAATTAGTTTTTACCTTGTACTTTGATCTCTTCCGATCTTTCTTTATACTTAATCCAAAGCTATTTTTCAAAAGTCATTTTGAAACTATTAATCTTTTTACTTGACATCTCTTAGTGGATTCCCATAGTTCTTAACATAGAAACCCAAACCTCTACGTTGCCTTCAAGGACAGTTTACACTTTCACTCCCTTGCTTTCAGTGCCTCTCAAGTCCTACACTCTTTTTTAGCTTAGGATCTCTAATCCTGCTGTTACCGTACCTGAAATATTAGCAGCTCACTCTTACCCATCCCACTCGCCCTTCAAAACTCAATTTATGTGACAGTTTCTCACATCGTGGTCAATACAGATCTCTGTGTTCAAAGCTCTCCCACTCTCTCTATTTCTAATAACTTACAACTTACAATTGGCTCAGTATTTGGCCATGAGAGTAAATACCAAATCTGTTTCAGTGAATGAAAACATAAGTAGAATGGTTCTTGTAAATAATTTTCTGAATAGTCAACTAATTTTCCTGCAGTTGTATGTTATTATGCAAAGGAGCTATGTCTTTTCCTCTCTGTTCCTGAGGGATGAGTTGAAGTATTGAAGTTCTGTGACTTTTGAATGGATGAGATGAGAGAAAGATGGAGATGCTGGTAGGATTTTTGTTCCAGTGCCAGAATTTTCAGTGCTCTGTCCTTTAGATTCACCTGCCCAGTTCATCCTTATGTTCAACTGCATATTTCTGATGATATTATCATGCCCTATTCTTTTCTATTTGTTGGAATACTGTCAGTTTAGGTCCAGTTTAAGGATTATTGAAATTTAGTCCATTGATATTTGTTTGAGAGAACAGGAAACATAAAATAAATGTAATCTTTAGTATAACAAAATACAAAATAAATCAAATACAGTTCTTAAAACAGCCTTGGATCATTGTTAAAAATGCTGACTACAAAAATGTACTGACGATAAAACACTTACAATCTGTGCAAAGATGCAGCAATGATCTGCCATGGCTTTATTGAGTTTCCACGTGGAACAGGACATATGGGGACTACAGGGTATGTGGAAAATGGCTTATGTGGATACTGGGTGGATCCAAAACCCTAAAGCATCTTGATTAGGGTTTGTGTGACTTCACCAATGATAAGTATGAAAATGCTATTACCAAAGACAGAGGGGAAAGGCAATATTTTCTTTTTTTACTTTTGAAGTCTCTCTAGCCAAAGACTACCATACTTGACCTCAGCATAATCACTTATATTTTGATAATTACTAGTGGGAAATGACTTGCATTTTATTCCCAAACTCTCCTTTTTATTCTGCGTGTGGGGTGGGGGAGGGGAAGCCTCCTTGTTCTTTCCCCTGTGCTCTCTTTCTCTGCACTGTGTGTTGGTGCTGAAAACAATCACACGCCAAATCCCCTTTCTTATTAAAGAGGAGGTCTTATTTCAAACTGAGAAAATAATTAGAAAGCTGACGGGAATTCCTTTGGGTACAATAGTGTTTGTAATGAGAAAATTGTACATCACTGAAGTCAAAGGGCTTGGCCTTGGGAGCCGAGAAATGCTCAGCTTTTGTCTCAAGGGCGGAACCCAGATGCCTGTCATAGCACTACTGGATGCTCATTTTTCCTTGTCCTGCCCAGACATGCCAATCAACGCCTGTCTGATGTCTTGCTGCAATGCTCATTAGGTAAATCCTGGAGTAGTTACCCATTTCATTATGACTGGAAAAAATCCAGATACAGGTGCATGAATTTAATCACTGACTTGGGCATCACTTCAAGCATGAAGTTCAAACTCATTGGAAGCCACAAATTATATGCTTGAGAGACTTCTGCAATTTCAAAAAGGACTGTACTTGCCTGCTGGAAGAAAGAAAGGGCAAGCAAGTGCTAGGTTCGCTTCTGTCTGCTGGCATCTTGCTGATTGTTTAGTTAGCATCTGAAGGATAATTCCAAAAGTTGGAGGGAAAAGCAGGAGAAACAGTACCGTGACTTATTCCCACACTCTTGCTTGAATGACCAGAAAAAAATTAGCAAAAGAAACACCAAGTTCTTCTACTGATTAAAAAATATTCCTGGAATACTGCTGTTACTGGAATATAGCACAATGTATTAGCAAATTGAGGGTACCTTCCAGAAGGTAAGGACTGCATTTCATCTATAATGATAAATATCTGAATTACTTTCTGACCAATGGAAATGTAAATTCTTAGAAAACAAAATTATTTTAGTAACATATTTGCTTTAGTTCCTCTCATGAATAATAGAGGCAAAACAAAAATAATCTTGTAAATGTTGTAGCTTAATATAATTGAACAATCACGAGGTTGTTAAATGTTGCAGTAAGCATGTGACCTCTATCAGCATATGACCCACTGGTTTCCAGATAGAGCTAATTAGAAACTATTATAAGGAAGAAAGGAAGAAGAGTATTTTTTATGTATTCCCGTACCTTCCAATTCTAGAGGAAAATGAATTTTGACTGCTAAGAGATAATTAGATTTGCAGCAAAAACGATATGTGACTTCACTACCAAATCCCTGTAACGTGTTTCGTGTTGCAGTGCCCTAACCTGCTCCGCCCCCAGGGGATGTGCAAATCTCACCATAAAAGCAGCCTCTCAGGGCATCTCTGCCCGCAGCTGTATGCAATGACATCATGGTTTGGATAAAACTAATTGCAAGTGGCCAGGCCCAATACTTGATGTTATCACTCTTCTTTCATTTATTGGGAATGCCGGAATTTTCCTGATCAGTTAGATTTACTTATGGACATGTTTGTGCTTCCTCATCTCTTCTTTCTTTTCTCCTTTGACTCTCCTTCTTCCTCCCCCTCCTCCTTTTTCTTTTCTCTTTCTCTCTCTCTCTCACACACACACACACACACAGAGCAAGTAGGATAGAAGCGGTAGTATTCAGAAGGATATATATTACAGAGAATATTGTAGGAGGTGAGAACTCTCACTTTTAATGAACTCAGACAAGGAAAGCTTCCTGAGTGGGAAGAGGATAAAGTGAGAAGATGTATGATTTCCTTGCATATTTTCTTCTTTTTCCCTCTTTGTCCCTTGTCACACTTACTAAACATCTACTCTGTACTGAACACTGAGAGGGCAATACAGATAAATTTTAAAAATGATTTTTAAAAATATAATATAGTCAGAAGTTAAGACTCGGACATGATTAACCTATACATTTCAGGAAGAAAAAAGGTTTGGGAACGGGAGACAAGCATAAGTGTGAGTTTTTAAATAATATAATTCATATGTTTAAATACATGAAGTCTGCCAAGAAAAGGAAACAGTGACACATGAAGGAATGTTATATTTTATGGATTGCTGTATTAAAGGAAGGCTAGGTGCAGAGAGGAAGAACTCAGAAAGGAAAAGAAGGGATTGAGGCCTGCCGCACCTCCTCCAGCCCACGGATACTGAGCAGCTGCCGGTGCCTTCGCAGGGAGAGTCTGGCCTGAGATGCAGTAAAAACATTGTTTAAAATCAAAGTATTTTTAAGTGAGATTTCTTTAAGTTTTGGAGGGGTTTTTTTTTTGAAGGCAGTTGGGCAGATTGTTCTGCTAATGAACCAATTTTCATGCGAGTAAAGTCAGCCCTGAAGACAGAGGCTCCAATGTAATGACGGTTGGGCATGGAGACATGATATTAATGGGAATATTAAATGCCGTCTCTTGAGTAAGGCCCTGGGAAAATATTTATTGAGAAGCTTTTTTTCCTTGATTTTTATATATATTAGTGCTTCCCAGCTGTTTCATATTTATTAAATTAACAAGCAATTATTGAACACCATTGTTCTAAGACCCTAGAATGAATCTGGAAAGGAAACAGACAAAGATCCCTTTCTTTACAAAGTTTACATTCTAGCACATTTAGAAGAGGGCATTGCATGGGGTGACGCTGGCGGAAAGAGACGAAGCTGCTTGCTGCTTCAGGTAACTGGGCAGGTGATTCTGCAGACTGGGCCCTGCCTGGTTGCTCTGGGAGCTGTAGGATCAGTATGTAGGTACCCTAGTCCTCCCATTTAAAGCGTATTAACATTCTGAGGAAAGACCACAGGGTCTAGACCACACTGTGGGGTGTGTGTGTGTGTGTGTGTGTGTGCATGTGACCCATGTGCACATGTACATGTATGTAGTTGAACTAAGACAGAGATACCTTTAACATTTGTGGATTGGGAGCTGAGCACAAATGGTAGCCTGCATGTATATATGCTTATGTCTAAATATTCTAAGTTATGTATGAAGTCAGTATGCTGTTAGGTAAAATACATCCTATCTTCATACCTTGACAAACAAAATTTTTTAGATACCTGGATGGCCAGGCTCAAATTTAGATTTTTTAGAGACCTTGGGATTCAGAACTAAATCCTGGCAGCACAGGGCAAGCTACTCCTTATCCCACACCTACAGCCCACTCCCCTTTCCTTCCTGCCTCTGGTACACGGATAAAGTCTCATAGGAATCTTGTACTTAGGGGCAGTAGCCACACTACTTAGTTAGTTTCATTCCCCTCCTTCTTCCTCCTTTTCCTCTCGAAAGCTACTGCTTGGCTACACCTGGAACCTAAGGCTATATAAATAGTCTGCATGATTTTTGATTTCAGCAGGACAGATGCAGAATAGGCTTAGGAGCTACTTTGCTAACAAATTTCCAAGGTCTTTGATGCCCTAAGCTGCTCAGTGGGCTCCGAGGGGGAGGGGCAGCCCCCTTGGACTCTCCAACTGCTTACTACATGGGAAGAGATTCAAGGCAGCAGGGCCAGAGTGGCTCCGCGAAAGCTCTGGTGCAGGTTAGTAGGTGCTCTTGCCGAGGTCTAAGGACACTACTGACCACGCGCCCACTGGGTTACAAGCAGGCAGCCTACTCTGTGGCTGTCGGTGGGGGAGATATCAGAAGAGACTGGCTTGGAGTCTTGAAGTGCATCCGAGCCTCCTCTCTTGAACCCCTCCTTGATGCCTACCTTCAACCATCCTTGTTCTCCCCACATAGGCCTCATCTCAGGGTAGGGCAACTCTGACTTGGAAAATTGTACCACTGAGATCTTAGGTCAAAACATTTTCAGTGTTTATCAGGGTGTGTGCTCCTCTAGAGTGGAGTGAATGGAGAGTTGTATTTTAAATGCTGTAAGAAAATCCTTTCTCAGGGGCAGGCAGACCTGAGCACCTAAGTCACCTGCATCAACAGAACAGAACTATTGGGGCTAAGGGCTGACCTAATCTGTGTCACCATGGGCTGAAAACTGGCAAGGAAATACTTTTTTGGGAAAATAAATATGTAAACCAATAAATCACTCAACTATTCACTGCAGGAAAATAGTGCAAACCAAGCCTGGGGCAAACATCTTGCTCACTAGGAAAAACACTTGCTTAGCAATCAATGAATTGCTTCAGGAGCCTCACCTCACTGGGGTTCACTCATCTTAAACTACTGTATCGCAGACTGTTCCCAACTGCAACCAAGGTGTTGCATTGAAAGTCTGCCTTCACACCTTGAGCCCAGACTCTCGCATACTAAAACAGTGCT
The DNA here is from genome assembly GCF_022682495.2 of Desmodus rotundus. NCBI lineage: Eukaryota > Metazoa > Chordata > Mammalia > Chiroptera > Phyllostomidae > Desmodus > Desmodus rotundus. Next base: position 14,260,052 of record NC_071399.1, on the reverse strand, counting down.
CCTTGACATCCCCCCTCTGATCTTACGATGACTCTGGTAAGGTGATGTTCTTCATTGCTTCTAGTTTACTAAAACTAATTTGCTCCATCAACAGCTTTTATGTTGCCTTTCAAAGAGTCAGCATGGAATGATATGAGGTCAAGAAGCTCAGCCAGGAACTGGAGTATGCCCACAATGGACCCACATGAAGAACTCTTTTGGGACACTCCACACTTACTAAAAGGAAACACCTAATTTTTTTCTCTTATGTTTTATTCTCTTAAATTTGACAAGTTTTTTAATAGAAGATGATATATCCAGGGAACATATTGCAGTGTTTGTGTGGACAATAAAGTAGTAGGAAAGTTAAGAAAACAATAGCTTGTTCTTTATTTACCCCATTGTTGGTAAAATGTGTAAAGGCAGACAGATGTGGAGCAATTGCATCCAGACCACCCAGGGAGTGACCAGCATGGCGAGAGGGCAGCATAAGTAGCAGCTGGGAGCAGCTGGGAGCAGCCATTGGCTGTTGGCTTAGATGCAGTCCTATGAACTCCACTTCCATCCACCCACTTCCAAATATGGTAGAAATTGAAAGGGTGCTCTAGAGCTCACAAACGCTTCCTAAGATAATACCACCTTTACTTCGCTGCAATTTAAATTTTATAGTCATACCTTGGAACTGGACTCCCTACAAAGTTGAGATAAAAAACAGCCTTTTAATTACTGTAGTTAGATCAGTGTTTATTTAAAATTTAAAAAGATAAAAGTAGTATTAAGCAATTATCCCTTAAATGTAAGGCACTTATTGAGAACCACTGAGATTTTTTCCAGCAAATAGCATCTCAGGGGTCAAAGCCGTGTGGATCACAGAACAGTCTTTTGTCAATTAAACAAAATGCTTGTGTGTTGTAAAAAACTCTTTATCTTTTATTCCATGTCTTTCCCAATTCCGGAAGCTTTCCCAAACTTTCTCATTAGGATTAGGGCAGATAGGGTATTTCTTACCCTGAGCTATGACATTAGCTTAGATTTTAATTTGTGCTTATCCAAATATTAGCACAGTGTCCCTTCTCTCCAAAGTTCACCTTAGCTGTTTCTGCTCTGTCACTCTATGACAGATGGCCAGGAAGCTGGAAAAGCCCAGCTGTCCTTCTGTTCTCTCCCCTCTACATTTATTCTCATTGACGCTACAGTGTTACTCAGAAAATAATAAAGGAAACACCATATATCCAGGTAAATATAGACAGGAAAAGGAAGAGGTTGTATAACTGTTACAGCAAAGGAGGACATCCTGAAAGTGCTCCTTGTCGCAGAAGCAAGATGCACAAGGTCATACAACTGGTGAAGTGGCGTATCAGGATTTTCAACTCAGATCTGTCCCAGGTCTCATTCCCAAGTCTCCCTCTCTCCTTCCCCCCCACCCCCATCCATGCCTTCTGCTAGCTGTTAGGAAGACCTGCAGTAGAATTCTGCTGAGAAAAGCATGCCATTTCGCCTTCTGGTGAGAACTTTAGCACAAAAGACTTATAGCTGCATTGCAGTGAAGCGGTGGGTGAAGAGAGTTCTAGATGGTCTAAGGTGCCCAGGTTTTCTCTAGTTACTGTTACTGGGGCATATCTAAGACATGGGCATTCTCCACTGCAAAGGTCCACCGCATTCGGAACACATATACTCTGGATATGTACATTACCTGTTTTATTTCAAGGACACTGTTGGCATAGGTTTCAGTGGGACATCAATCTAAAAGTACTGTTGGGAGATCCTTAAGTTCTCATACTATTGTAATAAAACCTAAACTACAAATTTGCAAGCACTTCTGCTGGCTTCCCATGACTTGTGATGGACTCCCACTTTTGCTTTATGCAGCTGAGAACTATCAGTTATAGACACTGTAACTAAGTCTTTAAAAATGGTGAGAAATGAAAATAGAATATGGAAAAATGCTCTAATTTTCAAGTGTATGCACTTTTATTGTAGAGCGCCAATAGTCAGTGTGACAGAAGTAAAATTCTGTCACAAGTGAACTAATATGCTTGGAAACGCAAGTACACAATGATGAAATTTACTGTAGAGAAAAACTATTTGAATTTTATTGATCAGAAAGTCTGAAGCATTGGAATAAAGGTAGCATTTATTTGCCTTACCCTTCGTTTCTGAACGGAAATGTTTCCTTACCTAGCACTTGCTTAAGGAAGCTAAATGTAAAGCTACATGGAGCCAAAACTTTGGAACAGCTTTGTGCCCACAAATGCAAATTATTGATGAGTAGGAGCAAGGGAGGATCAAAGATGCTCTATAAACCAAATCCTAGGAGGTCTAGCTCAGAAGTATGATTAATTTAGTATCCAGGAATAGAATGAAATATAGCTACCTTATCATGCCAAACTCTCAGGTTACAGCCACTTTTCTTAGGCAATAAAATACAGTCTCTCAATAACAATTACCTTACAAATAACATTCATGTACCGATAGGACTAACAAGTAGAACTGGAACAATATCACCTTGAGACTTCTTTTAACAGGAGCAATGATGAAATATCACATTGTTTACCAGATTGCCACGTCTCTATCTAGATACTTTTATTACTTTGAGAGTGCCTGAAATGGGCGTAGTAAAATGATTATTTAATTATCAAATACTACCTATTTATTTGCAATTCTTAGAAGAGAATTAATATTAGGACTTTTTTTTTGTATTTTTATTGCCTCTGTTTTTCCAGTGGATCTACAACCTGCTGACATCTTTTGCTCAGAGCACTACCCAGATGCTCTAACTCCTCTCTACAGCCATTCCTTCCTGTCCCACGTCTGTTCCCCACACTTGATAAAGTGCAAATCTGATGATGTAATTTCAACACTTTACATCCTTTGTTGGCTTCTTTTCTCTTGCCAATAAAGACCAAGGCTGTATATAATCTCGTACTAGTTATCATTAGTCTGTATTTTTCAGCTGTTATGATTTCTTTCTAGCTCCTTCAGCTCATTACACTTATTTGTACTCCAGTCTCTTCCCAGGACATTTCCACCCCTCTCCTCTCTCTTTTACTGTTTAACCTTTATTTACTCACCTTTCTGATCTTAACTGAGACCTCATAGTAGATTTTTTTCTATTATAGAACTTAATTAGTAATTATAAATACCTATAATTATTTCCTTATTTCCCTTTTCCCCATGAAATTCTCAGGGAGAGCTGCTCTATTTTTTATTTTGTTGTTGTTAGTGTTGTTTTCCTCTGTACTTTCAGGATCTTGGGTCAGATATACATAATTTTCAATAAATATTTTTGGTTTGTATGTATGAAAAATGTTAGATCGGCAGGGCTTAAAAGGGAATATATGTTAGGAGGGAGAGCAGTATGGAGGTGGAAAACTGGAATTCCCTCCCAGGACTTCAGCTTATCAGTTTTCAAGTGGGAGGTCGCTTGTTGCTGCCATATTTGTGCTTTCTGATCAATGTTATTTGCTTAGTTTTGAAAGGGGATATTCTTTAAGGGGTAAAATTTCTGTAAAATTGCTTATACACCTTATGGATTGCCTGAATCTACTATTTTGTAGTTATACAACTTGGAATTATATGGATACTTTTCATCCCTAGCAAATAAGTTTTAAGTCTGAATACATATGTATAAATATATACATACATATTTAAGTCTAAGTATAATTTTAATGCAAGTAACCATATTTTTCTTTTAATGCAAGTAATCATATTTTAGGAATTTCTAGCAGTTAAAATATATTAAATTAAAAACTAAATTATTTTTAAAAATTAACCCACATGTATGGTTGCTAAAATCCTCAACAAAATATTTGCAAACCACATCAAGCAATATGTTAAAGAGATCATACACCCTGATCAAGTGGGATTCATCCCAGGGATGCACAGATGGTACAATATTCACAAATCAATAAATGTAATACATCATATAAACAAAACAAAAGACAAAAATCACATGATCATAGCAATAGATATGGAAAAAGCATTTGATAAGGTACAGCACCCAATTATGATCAAAACAATCAGTAAAGTGGGAATAGAGGGAGCATTCCTCAACATAATAAAGGCTACATATGAGAGACTTACATCCAACATCATACTCAATGGGCAAAAACTTAGAGCTTTTCCGCTAAGATCAGGAACAAGACAAGGATGTCCACTTTCACCACTCCTATTCAACATAGTATTGGAAGTCCTATCCACAACAATCAGACAAGAAAAAGAAATAAAAGACACCCAAACTGGAAAGGAGGAAGCAAAACTGTCAGTGTTTGCAGATGACATGATAGTGTACATAGAAAATCCTATAGACTCCACTAAAAAAACTACTCGACCTAATAAGTGAATATGGTAAAACAGCAGGGTACGAAGTCAATATTCAGAAATCAAAGGTACACCAACAATGAAATATCACAAACAGAAATCAGGAAAAAAAATCCCATTTAATATAGCAAGAAAAATAAAGTACCTAGGAATAAAGCTAACCAAGGAGGCAAAAGACCTATACTCAGAAAACCACACAACACTGAAGAAAGAAATTAAGGAAGACACAAACAAATGGAAGCATGTACCATGCTCATGGGTTGGAACAATTAACATCATCAAAATGTCCATACTATCCAAAGCAATTTATAGATTCAACACAATCCCTACTGAAGTACCAAAGAAATATTTCACAGATATAAAACAAACATTTCAAAAATTTATAGGGAACCCCGAATAGCTATAGCAATTTTGAGAAAGAACAATAGGAGGGATCACAATACCTGATATCAAACTGTATTACAAGGCCACTGTAATCAAAACAGCCTGGTACTGGCATAAGAACAGACACATAGAACAGAATAGAGTCCAGAAATGAACCCAAGTCTCTATGGTCAATTAATATTTGACAAAGGGGGAAGAAGCATGAAATGGAGAAAAATAGCCTGTCCAAAAAATAGTGTTGAGAGATCTGGACAACTACATGCAAAAAAATGAAACTTGATCACCAACTTACACAATACACAAAAATAAATTCAAGGTGTATAAAAGGCTTAAATATAAGTCATGACACCATAAAAGTCGTAGAGGAAAACATAGGCAGGAAAATCTCAGATATTCCACACAGCAATATTTTCACCAATCTGTCCCCTAGTGCTAGGGACATAAAGGAAAGAATAAGCAAATGGGACCTTATCAAATTAAAAAGTTTCTGCATGGCTAAATAAAACAGCATTAAAATGAAAAGAGAACCAACCGTATGGGAAACCATATTTGCCAATGATACCTTGGACAAGGGTTTGATCTCCAAAATACATAAAGAACTCACACGATTTCACTCCAGGAAGACAAACAACCCAATTAAAAAATGGGCAAAAGACTTGAACAGACACTTCTCCAAGGAAGACATACAGAGGACCCAGAGACATATGAAAAGATGCTCAGCATCACTAGCCATCAGAGAGATGCAAATTAAAACCACAATGAGATACCACTTCACACAGGCCAGAATGGCCATCATAAACAAATCAACAAACAAGTGTTGGAGAGGATGCGGAGAAAAGGGAACCCTAGTGCACTGTTGGTGGGAATGCAGACTGGTGCAGCCACTGTGGAAAACAGTACGGAATTTCCTCAGAAAACTAAAAATGGGACTGCCTTTTTACCCGGCAATTCCACTGCTGGGATCATATCCTAAGAACCCTGAAACACCAATCCAAAAGACCCTATGCACCCCAATGTTCATAGCAGCACAATTTACAATAGCCAAGTGCTGGAAGCAACCTAAGTACCCACTGGCAAATGAGTGGATCAAAAACTTATGGTACATTTACACAATGGAATTCTACACAGAAAAAAGAAAGAAGGAGCTCCTACCCTTTGTGACAGTGTGGATGGAACTGGAGAGCATTATGCTAAGTGAAATAAGCCAGGCAGTGAGGGACAAATACCATATGATCTCACCTTTAAGTGGAACTTAATCAACAAAACAAACAAGCAAGCAAAATATAACCAGAGACATTGAAATTAAGAACAATCTGACAGAAACCAGGGGGGAGGTGGAAGAGAATATAAGGGGGAAGAGGGGATGGATTTTCAGGAACAACTATAAAGGACACATGGACAAAACCAAGGGGGGATGGAAGCAGGGGAGGGTGGTGGGTTTGGCTGTGGTGGGGGGGAGTGGGGGGGTAAATGCAGACAACTGCAATTGAACAACAATAAAATAATTTAAAAAATAAAATCGACAATGATGAAAAAAATTAACACACATGTATGGATTTGTAATTTATTTATTATTTAACATTTAGTCCAGGTTACTATTTCCTGGCTTTCTATAACTTTTTCAGTGAAGGTAAACATGCATATTAATGTATAATTACAATTTTACTAATTATACTTTATATAATAAATGCCAAACAGTTGTACAAAACCATATGCCTCTTGAAATCTTTAAAATATAGATAAAAAAAAAACTTGAATCAATGGAATTGTTAATGCATCCTGATAGCTAATTATGTGTTTCAAATACCTTCTCCTTGTGTGAGCATATCAGTGTTTTCATTTTGATTTTAAGATTTATATCATATCTATGAAATATTATCCACTACCTTCCTGAAAAAGCAATAAATATATTCTCTATATATTCTTTTTAATGTTTTAAAGATTTTTCTATTCACAATTAAATCCTTAATCCATCTATAATTGAGTTTTACAGAAATAGATCTCTATTTTTTCTCCCTAATGATGTCCCAGCAGAGCTAACTGAAAGTCCTATACTTTTTCTGTGATCTACGTACAATGCCATAAATCAGGCTTCGTCGTGACCGTGATGGAAAGCAGAGTCAAAGCCGCGGTCGGAATAGTCTGACTCTCGTAGCTCTACGGTGTTGGCTAGTTGATCATGATTTTCCTAGAAGTGAGATCAATAGGAAGCTGACTAAATTCTTTCTTGATCTGTATAAGCAGAAAGGTTTTAGATCAAATGAACAGAAGTCCAACTCAAATCATGAAGAGAGAGGTTAGTGGCACTCCTGTTGTGTGGTTCCAGTAGAAGCACAGCCCTCCTCTGGAAGCCCTGTGTCTGTTCCAACAGACCCCAGTGTGGCAGGGGCAAGGAGAACAAATTTCCTGAAGTAATAATCACTAGCATGGAAATTGAAAGGTCTGTTCTAGTTCTAGATTTTAGTTTCAACACACATGCGTTCTCCCTATTTGGGGGTACAGAACCATGTATTTACTGGCAGACTTGTCTGGTGGATGGAGATCTCTTGTGTGTTCCTTGTTCAACAGGAAGGCCGCTTGCAGGGCCTGACCTTTCCTGAGGATCGCCTTTTGTTACTGGGACAGTGGCTTTGGGACCAGTGGGTGCAGAGGGTCATACTCATTTTTTACTATGTCTGTTTGAATGAACACTTAGTAAATCTAATTCTCCACGTATTAACAAAGAATTCATAGTGGTAATCATTTGAAAACAGAAAGGTTTCTTAGAATTATGCTAGTATACCTTTTGGAAAAATATCTATCCACAAATCACAACAAATTTCCTTGCTCATATATTTAACACAGGCACCTGATGACCACAGAAAGTAACAATCCAGACACAGTTTTGTGTTGTGATGGGTCATGTGCACCTTGGTAGGAAGTGCTCGTATATATAGCTGAGGTACAGCAGTGTCTGGAATACTATATACAGTTGTTTACTGAAAGTCATTTGCCCAACAGACAAGGACAAATGAAAAGAAATTCAGAGACGATAGAGAACTAGATTAAAACATTAAATATGAATAAGTTGTTACAGTCAGGTTAGTGCTCATCAATTGTGTTAGTATAAACAGAAATGCAGAGGAGGCCAGAAGAATAACTCAGAGATCTTAGAACTGAAGACAAAGCTTTTGTTTTTCTTCAATTAATGGCTTACATTAAGAAAGTATTTCCTAACACAAAAGAATCATTAAATATTTCCCTTCTAGTTTGTTCTGTAGAAGCCATCTGCCTCGGCAGGCACCTTATCTATGGTTGTTTTCCTGTTTTGTTCCCCAAACTTCTTTTAATATTTCTATGTTCAAGACACTTTATCTCAAATATCTTATAAAACATTTTTTCTTTAAAGCCTTATAAAGCTATTTATTTAAAAAGTTTTATACAGAAAGCATGTTCAGTTGTTCCTTGCTAAATTACAGAGAGGGATGTGATATTACAGTGCCCCAGTGAACCCTGAGAGAAGCCACTGAATACAGTTCCAAGTAGAGTATGTTAGGGCTCCCTGACCATTGAATCACCTCCTGTCAAATCACTGATATGCAGGTTGAATTATGGAAGGGTTAAGTGCAGTTTGTAAGAGTTATTCACAAAGTTGGCTGGAACCCACATCTGTCTTGTGCCTGTGCAACTGGAAATCTCTAAGTAATTTATTCAAAACAGGGTCACACTCCCCTGGGGTCAATGCAGTTTGACATGATATTTAATATTCTATTTAACATTATTTTCTGTTGAAAAAAATTTATGGTTTTGTTAATGCAAAATATAGAAGGCAAAGAAAATGCAAATTGTGGCTTAAAGATAATAAAGTGATTCTTAAGAGAGGTATGCTCTGTGCTTTTGAACTTATTACATAAAAACTATCAAAAATGTTCATGGACTGAAAAAGTATGAGAAAAACGGCTTCATATAATGCAAAGGAAGAAATTTCGACTAGTTATAAAGTTGCTCAGAAAGGATCAAAATGGATTTAGACTGGCCTCCAGAAAGGAAAAGCCAGACAAATATTTTGTCCCAGTACTGGGGGTTCAACTAGAAAGACGAGGGAGAGGAACCTGGTGAATAAAATGCATTGATTTACCTAGTTTTCCTTCTGAGGCTAAACTAAAGTGGCAGAAAATGAGAGTGAATTTACATCAACCCTCACTGGTGAGGGGGTATGAGAGACAGACCTTGACAGCAACAAAACTTAAAGGTGAAAAGTAGCCAGACAAGTGTTAATTAAGTTGTCAGGAGAAATCTGAAACCTACCCTGAAATGCAAAATGACCTGAAGCAAGCAAATTAACAATGTTATTCTCTCCAGAAGACTTGGGAATGGAGAGAAGGCGGTACTTCTAAAAGTGGCATTGTAAGTACAAGCACCTGCGCACGAGAAGACAGATTACAAGTCTGTTTGTCAAAAAGGAATTTTCAGTTCTTTCTCCATCCTGGGCAGGTAGGTGACCACCCTTCCTCCAGCCTACACTAACTGGAGGGTTTGCTCTGTAAAGAATTGCAACCAGAGAGACTCTGGATTTGCAGACACTCGAGGCTGCTGAGGAACAGGATTATATACATTCAGAAAGGAAAATTAAGCAAACATAGAATTCCAGGCACATCCTAGCCTACTTGTGCCACAGAATGTTGACATTTGGGCTGATACCCTGTGGTTGAGAGAACGGAAGACAGAATTCTTCTCGGTAAAGTAGACAGAAGAAAGAAACGCAGAAAATGTCAGTGTTTTTTTTGATTGGCATCAGTCTCCCAGCTTTAACATTTACTTAGTGAAAAGTTCTGCCTGTTTAACAGAACAATCACATTAAAGAAAAGCAAAAGAAATCAGAGAAAAAGAAATAGATAAAAGTAGATTAAAAATATTACTTTTCTGAGGTAAAAGAAGTTATATCATTGCTTTGGAAATGGTTTGATAATTTCTGTTAAATATACAACTATCCATGACGAGTAAATCCATGCCTGGATATATACCCAATTGAAATGAGTACAAATACAAGAATTCTGGTAATACCCAGTGGTCGAATGGATGTGAATCAATGGAAGCATTTTTATATTGTTGGTTAAAGTATAAAGTTGTACAATCACTTAGGAAAAAATGGCATTTGCAAGTTGAATATTCTCATATACATACAATATCATATAATTTTTACATAGGTTAAAACATGAAATAATATTGTTTCTGAACAAAAATAAATGAGATCAAAATTTAAAAACAAAATGATTATAACACAGAAGTTAGCATAATTCTCTTTTGTGGGGAAAAATGGGAGAAAAAACAAGAATAGGGCCCATTAGTAGATAGAATGATATTTGTATTATTATGTAGGGCAGAGAATGCATGGGAATCTAATTATTTTACTTATAAGTGAATACGTATTTATATAACATTTGTATAATATTATTCAATGTTAAGTAATTTTTAAAATTATAGTGCCTGAGAATAAGAAAGATTAAGAGTGAGAATGTGTCATATGAATTGACATAGACAAATCTGTAAGGTACATTCTTAAATGAAAACAGCAATGTCCAGAATTTATAGTTTATTTACATTTTGAGAAAAAATAGAGGAATATATGTTTTCAAAAGTTTAAAAGGATAAAACTTCTATATTCTGTAAGAGTATGCAAGTGGATGGCTTCAGGATGGAAACTGGTCCTTTGGGGGATAGTATGTGAGTGGGGGGACTGTGACCTTCAGTCTATTATCTAGTTAAATAAAGAAGAAAAATGGAGGAAGGATAATCAAGAGTCAATGTTCTCTGAGATCCTGTATTTTGTAAAGAGATAGAGAAGAAGAGGAGAAACAGGGGAGGGAAAGAAAGAGACAGAAAGAGGAGAAGGGAAAGAGGGAGAGGGAGAAATTCTGGAAAAAGCAGATGAGTATCCCAAAAAGAAAAGAGAAACAGAAAATAAATGCTTTTGGAGCATCAAATCCAGGAGATGAAAATTTTAAGAATTCTGACATCCAATAAGGGATGAAAGTTAATGTAACAACACATTAAACTTTAAGAAAATAAGAGCAAATAGAGGAGAATTTTTTTTCTTTGTGTTAATGACAAAAAACTCACATATACTAACAAAAAAAAAACAGGAAAAAAAGGATTGTTATTCTCTTGGAGGCTGAGGCAGAATGGAATCACCTATTCTATTGATTTGTGGGTCCAATAACATTCTTCCCCTGCTTGTTATAATGAGTTTTGTGGTATATTTATAACTTTAGTTTTAGCTTCAATGACCATATTTGAAAGAAAAAAAAACCAATGGCCAGAATTCAATTATGTGTAGTTCTTTTATTATTCTGAGGCCCAGAAGCATAACTTTATGTTTTCTTCTATTGATTTAAATACTTTCGCTTATCACTTTCCCAGAGCACCACATAAGTAAGCTATTTGCAAATACCTCAGAACCATACTGGCATCTGCTTTTGCCCAAGTGTGATAAATTTGTCCTCATTACTAAAAAGTGTCCACTAAGCAATGCTATTTATATTTTATCTCCATTACACTATATGAAAATAGATTTAGGCGAAGCCAATTACATTTGCTTGCATGGCACTTGCTCTTCCTCTTTTCTGTGGATGGTTAGATTTACTCGGGTACTTGTGTGAATGATCATCACCCTTATTTAGTGTTTATCACCAACATCTCAACAAAGTGTAAGCAAGTGAAGGGACTGTTACAATGAGACAGGCAGATATGTGCTTCTCAGATTGACTTATCCTGTTGACGTCTGAAATGGTGTTGAGCACAGTGACACATGTCTCTACAGTAGGGAGACTGTAGATATAAGGGCGGCTGCGTGACACAGTGGTGAGCGTGTGGGCGCTACAACCTGGGGATGTGTGTTGCTATCCCAGACTTCTGGCTGGCTGGCTATGTGGCCTTGGCCAAGATATTCAACCTTATTATGCCTCACTTTCCCCAGCTGTAGAATGGAAATAGAAAGGTTGTTGAAAGGATTAAATGTGCAATAATGTATACACAGCATTTGGAACAGGGCCTGGAAAAGAGTAAGTATCATATCAGCATTTGCTGTCATCGTCATCAGAAAGAGAAGTAATAGTTAGAAATTAGCATTCCAAAAGAACTGTAAATAAGACAGCAGATGCATTTGGTTTACTTAAAATGTATATGAGTATAAGTAATTTATCTTAATCTCCTTGGTTTTGAAAATATGGGAAGAATTTGTGACAAAGATGGTTAAAATGCATTGTTCATCAATTTCTATATATGTTCAATTTATTAATGTGTTCATTTTGTTCATACCCACACGCTTTACCCCTGCAGCCCCAAGTTAGCTAGACCACCTCCCCCCACTGGTAGGCAGATGCTGTATGCAGTTGGGCCTCCTTATGTTTCAGGGTTGCGGGGAAGACCTTCTTACTGGTGACTTTGCTGAGGGGGTGTTTTGCACTGAGCTGACCTGCACAGTGAAACAAAATTATTATTTGATTTTCTAGAGGCATTATCCTATAGAAATAAAACAAGGTATGAGACACCCTCTGTGACCATGAAGGGTAAAGAAAAAACACGTTGACAAATAACATATCTCTGGTAGTTTTATAAAAAATATTGGTAGTATTGATTATATTGTAATAAATAGGAAAACATAAATATGACTAGGCCTGGGGATGTTTAATGAAGGAACTAGGGATATGAAATGATTTTTGGAAAAAGAAGTAACCAGTGGTGATAGGGCTGGGTATGGAACATGACTATGAAGTAATGAGACAAAGCACAAATGAGTTTAGCATTTTATGAGACTATTGAATACATGAGCCTTGGTGGAATTCACAATGAAAACTCTCAGAGAATGCTCTTGGACTCAAAACAATAGGAGAGATGAAAATAATTCTATGATAGAACTAGACCTGCCAACATTATCTCAGTATTTTCCTCTTCAGTAAAATATTCCCCCATGCATGTGCTCCTCCTTTTCATTCCAGCCAGAGTGGTTTTCCAGAAATTCAAATCAAATTGTAGCCCAGCGATTTTCAACCGGAGTGCCGCGAGAATTGTTCAAACATGCAATACCTGCCTAGTGTATAAGCACATCCTAAATGCCAAAAAATGAATCTCCGGTCTCTCTCGCTGAGGAGTTTTGGTTAGATTTACCAGGGTAAGAACAGCAGTCCAGGCAGAAAAAGATCTATAAGCACAATCTTATTTCTTTTTTGCTGGCTATAATAATTATCGTTATCGAGCCTCCCAGAAAAAAAACAAGAACAGTGGTTCAATTGCTATCCCCAAGACATTATCAGAAAACAGCCAGTTTATCAGGAAAAGGCACAAAACATAGAGATGAGGGATTTAGTTGAAAACCAGTGGCAAATAATAAGACAACTTAAAAACATAGGAGATGGGCCAGAGAAGTTGTGTTAGGAATAAGGATAAATAAGCTGTTAAAATTTGTCCATTTTAGTTTCGATGTCCTACTTCCTTGCCTCCTTACTCAAATTAGGTATCAAATATAGGTGAAAATACATATTAATATATTGGGGTGTCTTGACTTACTGTTAGTAGATTCACTTTGCTCCCTAAGCGTCTCCTTCCCCATGGAGGATTATTTCACCACCATATTGGTGTCTTGTTTTTGCCAGCAGCTTCCTTACCAAGCCTCTTTTCTGTCTTTTGTGAGACCTGTGGGGTTTCAGGTAGAGGTGGCTCCTGAGCCTGAGCCTCAGAATTACAATGACAGGGAGCAAAGCCAGACCTGACTCACATGGCCATGGTAATGTGGGTGACAAATGCATGCATGTCATTGGAAGCCATTGAAATGCTGGTGCCAATTGTTGTCACATCATTAGTAGGCTGCACTGCACAGGATCACAACAAGGCAGAAAATAGAACTTTGGAAACAAATCGTTAAAACACAATTCCAGAATCTAATTGTCTTTCTTACTGATACTTATCTTTAGCTACACAACTAAGATACAAATTTACACATTTGCATACAAACAAGTATCTATTGCATCCTTTAGCATAAGTATTCAGAATAAACCCACAGTTCTTTCCTAATGTTTGATTTTTAACTGAAACATAACATATGTGATTTGAGATCTTGATCTTTTATGCTGTCTTTACTTTTTAATTTTAATGAAGTGTTATACAATTTGAAATAAATCTTTAATATGTAAGTGGCTTTTTTATTTTATGTGCATATTAAATCCAGTATACTTTGAGTTTAAACTTCTCTTCTTTAGATTTTTTTTACATATGAATTCCTAGAGAAAATATATGTGTGTGAATGTGTGCAGGTGTGTGTAATACTCCATTCAGACATATAGCTCTTAGCACACTATCCATTTTGAGGAGATGCTAATAAAATAATAAACATCATATACAAATTTGGTTACATTGATGTTGGTTCATTCTATCATATTTTTATGTTTTCTAGAGTGTTTTACTGCTATATGTTACTTTAATGCTTTATTTCTTGGAAAATTACAGCCTCATATCTGTGTAGTTGGGTAGTATGCAAAAAAGAGAAGGCTGCTAATAATGATAGACCTGCCTCTTTTACATCTGGGAAATTAGAAATGTAACTTCTATTATGGCCAAGTATATTTCTTCTATGGCTGAACACACATGAGTCTTCCTTAGGAATCCATGAAGCGTGGGGATGGGAGGGAATTCTTACTGACTGCGCTTCCCAGGTCTCAGAAGTAATTGTAGGATATAAAAATAATGTGAATCTGATTTCAGCTTTAGAAAAAAGCTTTGCAATCAGCTCATATCACCAAAGAAAAGCCGGTACTATCAATCGGAGCCTCATTATATGATATCTTTACGTCTGAAAAAATAATGCTGCTCATATCACAGGTGAATTTCACCAAAGACATTGCTATTATTCTCCTCTAGGTACTGGTAGAATATTATTCTTACATATGATGTGAAACTAGCCTCGTGCCTGTGAATAAAAACACGTAGGTCTTTTATGACCTTTTTTGTTGACATGAGGTAATGCAAGCGCATCCAACCCAGATTCCCTTTACAGTGGGTCATGTGTTTTAGAAAGACATGTCAAAATTATTAACAACTGTAATTACAGTACTGGAAGGACCATCCATAATACCATTTCCTTTAGCTGGGATAGCAAAAGTAACGTGATGTTTAAAAGCAACGTTTATTTACTCAGCAGGGGTTTGTCTGCTCAGTTTTAAAATCCTAAGTGGCTCTTCAGCTTTTCCACCCACTGATTTTCAATTCAACTGACATTTTAACTGATAATCAAATCCTATGTTTTTCCTTTGATGGTATTTATGTAATGGAAATCAACACAAAACAACTTAAAAACAGCTTAAGAAAAGTAATGGGGCCTAATGATAACTCGTGGCAAATCTAACACTTACTCCCAGGGTAAGATATCTGGTGGGAGATGTTTTATTGCAATGAAACAAAAACCAATCCTTTATTTTCACCTTTGAGGAGAAAGTGGAGAGGATACTAATTTCCCCTAGTCTCCTCTACAGGCAGCCACAAGGCATTGAGTCAGGGAAGAGGACTAGCTTTTCACAACAAAACTCAGTCTCATAAAAATGTCTGAGTTTTAAGTTCTCCAAAAGGGTTTGTTTTATTTAACTCATTTCCCTGAAAAATTTTACCTCCCTACTTGAGTCCAAGTCTTCCTCTCACCTCGACTCTAATTAGATCAATTCCCTCACACAGTCTCCTGCTGCAGCTGCTCCTCCTACATAACAACTGCATACGTTTGGGGAGAGAGTGTCAACACCCCTTTTGTTTTGCACTACACGTTCTTTTACATAACATTCCCACTACTCATAATCTAGGATTTCCATACCCTTTCTAATACTTTCTGTGATGGACTGGCGGCTAAGCCATTTCTTATCGTAACCAGGGGGAGTCCCCAGACAAGGTACCACCGCTTTCTCTTCTCTCTGTTCTCACAGATCACGCTTTCCTGCAGAATCTGGCCCGGCCTTTGAATCATTCTCCGCACACTCAGTGAGTGTTCCAGGCAGCCACTATTAATTGACATTGATTTGCTTGCATGCACTTTCAGTCCTGCTTAACACCTTCTTGATTATCTTCGGGTCAAAATCTGAAGCCTCTCATCCTGGTCTGTCATCACACCGGGAAATTAAATATTTATGTGGGGACTCTTCTGTCCCTTCTACATAGAGGGTTTTTTTTTTTAATCTCTTTAGCTTCATGGATTTCCATCTAACTATTATTTTCCTAACTGAAATAGCTGCAATTTTTATCTAATCATTAGTGGAAATAATTGCCTTTGAGATCTGAATCTCTGGAATACCTCTTTCTCCATAACCTGTGCCCCTCTGCATTTACAGAACATTTTCCTGCTGTACCCTTGACTTAGGTGTGCCTTGTGATGGCTCCTTTTTCGTATTTTCCACACTCTAGGAGCACCTTCTTTACCTCCTTCGCCATTGCTCCAATCCGGTTTGAATTCTAATTAAAATCTCAGTCTTCTCTCTTACTGACATTTTATCATGTCCACCTATCAATTCCCAATTAGGAGTTAACATTTATGTGTGACATTGCCAATTCCAGGCTGCTTAACCTTCAGAGAGACGGTATACACTACATATTTCAGCTACTCAGATCTTCAATTCATTAAGATGGTGTATAATCCTTTCATTTTCTTTTTTTTTTTCCCTATGATTCCCTCAGAATCCAATTTTTAAAATGCCATTTTCCCCTGTGTTTGTAAGGGCTTAGATCTCTTAGGAGGTAACACTTGAACAGATGTCTAGCCAATGAGAAGGAGTCACTCAGGCCAAAAATCGGGGGGCAGAGTATTCTAGGCAAAGCTAAGAGAAAGCTAAGAGAAAGCTAAGTTAAAGGCTCAGATTCAGCAAATTATTTACCATGTTAAAGGGACACAATCTATGTACTAAGAGAGCTGGTGAATGGAAGATGAGATCTGAGAGGTAGGCCAGGGTCCTTTGGAGTCCTCTAGTCTTAGAGGACTTTTAGATTTTATTCTAAGTGAAATATTGGGTGTCTCAACCTTTCTATTAATTAAATTTGTGGCCAGTTCACTGTTTTTTGTTGTTGTTGTCGGGCTCTCCTATTTGTTGTAGGATGTATAATAGCACACTAAGTCTGTACATACTAGACATCAACAGCATCCCCCTCCCATTGTAACAACCACATACATCTCAAAAAAATTGTCATATTTCCCTGGGAGGCAAAATCACTCTCCGGGGAAGCCACTGGAGTGTTTCAAGAATGTAGTGATTTGAGTGTTTAAAAAATGTCTACCTTGCTTTTTCTGGAGAATATAAGAAGTCCACTGTTCTGGAATATGTATGTCCACCTTTCTGGACTATAAGAAGGAAGATTAGAAGTCGAGACAGTTCGGAGGCTGTACCTGTTCTCCAGGTGTGGGAAGGTGGTACACTAGAGTACAGTGCTTATTATGAAGGTTGTGTAACTCACACTGTGTTTGAAGGTATTTCTAGAATTTGGTCATATGATTTACTGAGAGGACTATAAAGCATCTGATTATCAATTAAGGATGTCAGCAAGAAGTTGCAGAGAAACAACAGGAGCTCAAAGGAGAGTTTAAGACTGAATTCACTAACTTAAAAATGTTGGAGTCATCAGCATTTGTATTGTATTTGTTGAATTTATAGAGGACCAGTAAATAACAGCCCATTCTTTCTCTCTCAAGTTGAGAATGCTTAAAATACAGGCATAGCTTCCTTCTATACACCATCTACAAAAATTAACTCAAAATGGACCAAAGACTTAAATGTAAGAGATCAAAATATAAGATTTATAGAAGAAAACTTAAGTGTACATTTTCATGACCTTAGATTAAACAGTGATTTTTTTTAGGTATAGCATGAAAAGCATAATCAATAAAACAAAACAGAAAAATAAACTATACTTCATCAAAAATAAAATATTTTATAATTCAAAGGGTACAATCAAGAAAGTGAGCACATAGAATGGGAGAAGATAATGTCAAATTCTATATTTGATAAGGTGTGGGATCTAAAATATATACAACTCAACAGTAAAAACCAAATTATCCAATAGAAAAACGGGCAAAGCATTTGAAAGGCTATTTCCCCAAAGAAGATAAACAAACAGCCAATAATCACAAGAAAACAATGCTCAACATCACCGGTCATTACCGAAATACAGATCGAAGTCATGATTAGATGTTGCTTTGTACCCACGGATGGCTCTAGTAAAACCAGTAGATGACAACAAGTATTCATCGGGATATGGAAAAATTGAAAGCCTCAAATAGCGCTGGTGCGAATGTAAGAGGGCAGCCACTTAGGAAATAGCTTGGCAGTTTCTCAAAGAGTTACTAAATGACTAGCAAATTCCACTTTTATTTATCTAACTAATTAATTTACTTATTTATTTTAATATGTTCATTGACTTTTTAGAGAGAGGAAGGCGGGGGTTGGGGGAGGGAAACACTGATGTGAGAGAGAAACATTAATCGGTTGCCTTCCATTCACTCCCTGGATAGGAAGTGACCCTGCGACCTTGGTATGTGCCCTGATAGGGAATTGAATGTGTAACCTTTCTGTGTGCAGGACGACACCCAAACTAGCCACACAGTCCAGGGCTCTATTTTTAGAAATATATTCGAGATCAATGAAAATATATATCCATGAGAAAATTTATACATGAATATTCACAACAGCATTATTCATAAAAGACAAAATGTTGAAACAAACCATGTATCTATCAACTGATAAACCAGATGAGGTTATCAATGCAATGGAATATTGCTCAGCCATAAGGAGCGAAGTATTAGCACACACTGCAACGTGGGTAAACCTTGAAAGCATTAGGCTAAGTGAGAAAAGCCAGACCCGAAGGCTACATACTGTATAATCACATTTTTATGAAATGCCCAGAATAGGCAAATTCATAGAGTTAGACAGTAGATGAGTAGTTGCCAGGGAGTCAGGGAGTAGAAGACAAGGCAGAGGGAGAATGGTCAATTTTTGTTAGTTTGTTTTTGGCATAATAGTATGGCATGCTTTTTTTTTGAATGATAAAAATGTCCTAGAATTCAATAGTGGTGATGGTTGCACAATTTTGTAAATATACCAAATCCCACTGAATTGTACTCATTAAAAGGGTAAATGTAACTGTATTTGAATTATATCTCTATAAAATAGAAATATACACAAACACATACACACAGGTTTGCTGAACTGGCTATTTGCATAACCCCTCCTCATTTCCCCAAGTTGAAAGGTAGGCATGTGAGTGAGTGGAGTTCAGAATAATAACTATACAATAGGTAGAGCAGAACTGAAGTGTGTCGATTTCCTATGTGGACACAATGAACTTCTAATCTGAACTAAACAGATTGACCCACGCAGTCATAAGGAGAGTTATTTTGGGGATACCTCCCTCAGAGATGCATTGTGGGAAAGCAGATCTAAGAGCATCCTCTCTACAGACTGATTAAAAAAAAATCAAACCCTGAAGTGTCCAAGGCAAGCATACGTGGTTTCTTCTTGCAAATACACCAATTACATAAGAAGCAGAGAGAGAGGCAGAAGGTTAGCACTAGCTTGGTCCTTTCTTGCGGGAACATGAACTCCTTAGAAGGATGGATAGGTTGTGTTCAAAAGTGATGGGTGGCTGCTATAAATGTTAACAGTTCTCGTTCCATTAAGTTATTACTTCCCTAACATTTATAGTTTTCAATAGGGAGACCTTTAATTTTTGTTTTGTTTTGTTTTCTTTTGGCAGTGAGAAGATTCCCAGTATGTAAATCTGTTGGCTCAGGAGTGAGAACAAAAATTAAAAGTCATGATGCCTAAAAGTTTTTCCTAAAATATTTATTTATGCATTTGTAAAACATCGTTTATTATTATAAAAAAGAGGGATAAGTAAAAATTACTTCAGATGTCATCCACCTTTTCTAGAGATTATACTGGATGGACTATTTTATTATGATAATCTAAATAATCTAAAAGCTTCTACGCACTGTGAAACTTAATGGTTTGTGAAAGAAAGGCATCCTGGGAGCTGAAATAAAAGCCTGGATATAAAAGCAGATAGACAGTAGGCCCCCATATTTATAAGAATATTATCCAATTCATTGAATACTGATTGCCATTTTATTATCTGAATCAATACCAGTGCAGTTAACATAGCATTTAGAAATCATAAAAATGAAGATGGGATAATTGTTCTCCTAAACAGAAGCCTTACATAAATATTTTAAACCTCATATAATGAAATCACATTAAAATTTAGAGAAATGAAGGCTCACAAAATGCTGCTGGCATTATGCCACTCTTGAGGTTTCCTTGGCTCTTCAATAGATTTCATTTACAATTTAATCAACCTGTTAGCTCTTGCCAAAGCCAAAGGGATGGAGAGTTTAACAAGTGATTTTTCCCTTTTGGTAAATGCTTAGGGGATTATTTACAACTAAATAAAAAATTAAACATCATATCACCATTCTATATTTTAATTTCATTAAAATTAAAATATTTTAAACCATTATGTCTATTTTGTGCAACAGATTCAAAGAATTTTAGAGGTGGAAATAATCATGTAGATGCTAATACAATTCTCCCATCTTAAAGAGTGGGGCAAAAGTTGGTTTACAGTTGTTCATATGGAAAATGCTAAATAATTAATAAATAATAAAGAATAAACTGTTTCATGCACTCACAACTGTAAACTGATTTTTACCCCACCCTCTGTGGGTAAAAACGTAAAGGCCTACAAATGTTAAATAGTTATATATGTTATATTTTTAACTACATCTGGGACCTAGTGTCTAGTGGCTTGTGAGCCCAGCTCCAGAATTCCTGTCATAAAATCACATTGCCTCCAAAACTTTGCAGCAGGTGCTTGAAGCAATCAATATTGGTTAAATCGTCCATTAGCTGTTTGCTTTTTTAGGTTAGGATATTGCATATCTCTTTGCATTATTTAATGTATAATTTCACAAAAAGGATTTTTTAAAAAACTGGGTTGAGTTATAAGTGCATACATTACATATGTGTAACCTGATATGTTTTCAGATGCTGATAGCTCCTTGACGTACAACTTCATCAAAGAAAGACCCTTTGTGGTTCAAAACTCCAGAGTCCCCGTTACACACTTGGAGTCACGATCTCTCTTGCTGTGCACTGAGTCACTGTTTGCCTCTTTATGCTGCAGATTAACTTGTTCTTCTTTTGTACATTATCTATGCAAGCATGTATGATACTTTGCATGTTAAATATTATATCTATTTTTTATGTCTGTATCACTTATTTTACTCAAAATTATGTTTTGGAAATTTATCCATTATGTTGTATGTAGTTGTGAATCATTTACTCTTTTATAATGTTTTACTCGACGACTGTATCATAATTTACTTGTATATGTTACCATTGGTAGAATTTGGCTGTTTTCTAACCTTTGGCTTTTACTAAGAGAGTGGTAAATATTCTGGCAAACAACTTTTGATGAACATGTGTACACATTTTTGTTGGGAATATACCCAGGAGTAGAAATACTTGGTTATATGACATGCATGCATTCAACTGACAGTTTTTCAAAGTGGTTTTAGCAAATTACATTGGTACCAATAGTGTTTGAGTAATTTGGTTGATTTATCTCTATCAAAAATGGATATGGTGCTCCTTTTCATCTAAAATGGTTTCTTCTGGACACCTACTTCATCTTGCATGCAAGGCCACATGGAAGTGTTTACATCCTTCTTTTTCCATTGCATCTGATTCTCTATTAGTTGATAACTTACGTGGGATAGAATGCATATATTTTTAGTATGCCATTTAGAGTTCCTACAAATGTAATACCCATGAATTTCTTATCCCCATTAATATAGAAAATATTTCCATTACCCAAGAAGTTTCCAAATTTAATAATGTCCTCCTAAATTTTCCATATTCTGGGTTGTGGAGCTTCCCGGAGTATGTTAGATTTGGCCTCATTCTAAGTAATTATTTAATTCACTTACGTGTATTAGTGCAGACATCAAGATATCTAATTTCACTTGGCTGAATTTTTAGTGTGGTTGATGTACTTTACTTTAGAGGTCAAGAGAATCCACGGTTCTGATGGTTTTTCCCTTCTTGAGATTTTCCTTCCTCTCGGTAAATTTGTGGTAGAACTATGTGGTTTTTTAAATTTGCAAAACATTGCTTGTACTTCTATTCACCAAATATAATACCTAGAATCTATCAATAAATCTTCCAATGCCTCAAGGACAGTATTTCCCACACAACAGAATAAAGGCATGAAGGAAACACAGATGCTTTATTCCATGTGATTGAACTCTTCTTTCAACACAGCACACTCTGTTTTATGAGATTTGGGCTGTTATGTTCAACACTGTGGGAAGATGTCAATGCAGTGGAAATGTCAATTTAAGCAGCCAGCACTGTTAGAATATGTGGTCCTTCCCTTCTCTGGTGCTTAAGAACTCTACACAAAATGGAAAATAACCATACGAAACCTGATGTGATGGGTGTAAAACAACATTTCATTCCCACAGAGAAGCACTTCTTCATAATCTCTGTGGAGGTTAAACTTCTTTCAAAAATTCAACAAAGAACATAGCGTGGAAATTGACTCTTAGTAACACCTGTTACAGGGGAAAAGGAGAAGAATATTTTACAGCAGAAAAGTGAAAGGAAAAACTGAGAGTGTGACTAAAAAGCCATATGAAGAACTCTTCTGTGGATGCTAACATTGATTTCATACTCCTGTGTTAGCTGCCAATTCTACTTTAAATAATCGGGCCTCTGCTGTTAAAGAAACAGATGGAACATTTCATGAATGCTGGAGGATTACACATTGTTGGGAGGAGATATAGCCAGGATATATACTGCCGCTGTGTGATATAATGTGAGAGACATCCTGTTTTTGGGATAGAGATGAGTAAGCAGGTGAGATATTGGCAAAAGTGAAGGTAAAGTATGATCATTGCAAATAGAAGACTGAGCTGGAAATTAGAATACTTTGAACTATTTTGAAACATTTTTATGAATATGCACATATTCACATTTTCTTTATTTTTCTCTTTTCCTTTATTTTTATTATTGACACTAATACAGATGTCCCCATTTCCCCCTCTTTGCCTAGCTACCTCCAGGTACCTCCTTCCCTCTGGCAGTCACCTCACTGTTGTCTGTATCTTTGAGTTATGCATACATATTCTTTGGCTAATCCCTTCTCCTTCTTCCATTCAGCCTCCCTCCCCCTTTATTTATATGTCAATAAAGAAAATGTTGACATTTTCATTAGAACATCCAAGAAATTGACTATTCTTGACTAATCTTCTTGGCACATTCTATGGAAATTTATATTCCTATAGATCATAGAGAAGATATT
Source organism: Desmodus rotundus (assembly GCF_022682495.2). Taxonomy (NCBI): domain Eukaryota; kingdom Metazoa; phylum Chordata; class Mammalia; order Chiroptera; family Phyllostomidae; genus Desmodus; species Desmodus rotundus. Next base: position 14,237,006 of record NC_071399.1, on the reverse strand, counting down.
AGCAAATAAATTGGTCAGAAACTACCGTCCCATACTATTTAAAACCTTAAGACTAATTCTTTCTATCATCTATCTATTATCTGTCTATCTATCTATCTATCCATCCATCACCTCCATATTCTACATATATATATGCAAAGTGATATCAAAATATGTAGAAAAATAAGAATCAAACTCACAACTCCAATGTTTCTTTAGTGGAAGCAATTGATAGTGGGGTGGTACATATAAGGATAGTTGATCTTTAATTATATACTCCTGCATTGTTGGCATTTTTTAAAACATTTTTATTGTTATTCAATTACAGTTGCCTGCATTTTCTCCCCCTCCCTCCCCCACCTCCCCCTTGATTTTGTCCATGTCTCCTTTATAGTACTTCCTGTAATCCCCTCTCCCCACTGTCCCCTCCCCATTCCCCTCTGGCTATTGGTAGATTGTTCTTAACTTCAATGTCTCTGGTTATATTTTGTTTGCTTTTTTCTTTTGTTGATTATATAATGTATATATATTCATGTATTACACATGTAGTTTTAAAAATAAAGCTAGTCAGCTCCAAACACATGTTACTAGTCACGCACATGGGAAGATGACTCTGAGAGCAGAGCTCTGGGCCGGGAGTGCAGAGCCATGGCTCGCCTCCACCCACATCACGACACCATGTCTACTCCATTTAGGAGAAATGTGCCAACACTGTCCATGGCTAATGCCAGAGGCTGCCTGATATCACCTGGTCAGATCGCTGTTTCTACTGGATTATTTAATGTCTCTTTTGTGGCAGATGCTATCTGAGTGCTAAAATGCAATAAGAAGATCTAAATCCTTTGTGCCTACTTTCATAAATCCATTTACATGTTAGATGGTACACTTTATACAGTTCCAACTTGTGACAGACTAGGTTTAAAAGAAATGGGGAGTATATTGGAAAGGGAGATGAAAAATATAGAACACAATTCATGAAAAATGTGTGTCTGTAATACAAAGGACACCAAAAGTCCTAGAACTACATAAAGTCGTATTAATAGATATCCCCAGAAATAGGAAAGAAAAGGAGCAATTATCATACACATAGATATGATAGTTTTCATATAATTAGTCATGAGGCCTAAACTGGTAATCACAGGTACCTTCTGCTACCATACCATATGTGCTTTTCAACCATTAACCACTCCCCATTTGAATGGCGTTGTTCATCTGGTGGAGGAACTAAGTTCTTATTTCTATAGGATTCAAGTCTTTGGTTATCCTCCAGTACTTTGTCACTGACCTGAACTATTGTGTAAGGCACTACTAAGGGGAGCCTTTTGGATCATGAATCACTTGGGTTCCTGGAATTGTCCTTCCTTCTCCCATGTTACAGAAAGATATTCTCTCCTCTGAAATCAGGATCAGTCGCCTTAGGTAATACAATCATCACTTTTCTGTCCACAGGATCAAAAGAAATTGGAGTGAACACAAACTGATCAGAGTACAGTCTCAGCTTCCAATTTAATAAAATCATAATGGTGTTTCCTGGTGGAAGTATTCCTTTTGTGAGTACAGAAATCAAAATAAGCAGAGAGCCTGAATAATGGAGATGAAGAGCTAAAATCCTTCCAATAAACTATGACTTTAACAGCGAGAGAAATCACTACCATTTCTACTCTTTGATTCTTAAACACATGCTATGTATGAAACAGATTACAGTGTATACTAGCCACTGGTTTAATCCTTTTGATTGATACCCTAATATTGTAGACTATTGTATCTAACATGTTGTGGTGATGGATGATGGGGTAATACCTATAAATTCTGTGTATCACCTTTGCATTGCTATATATCTCTTTTTTTTTTTTACTTTATTTATTGTTATTTAATTACAGTTGTATGCCTTTTCCCCCATCCCTTCACCCCACCCCAGGTGAACCCACTTCCCTCCCCCCTCTCCACCCTCCCCCTTGGATTTGTTCATGTGTCCTTTATAGTAGTTCCTGTAATCCCCTCTGCCCACTGTCCCCGCCCCTGCTATATATCTCTTGATCAAAGGATATTTTGTATGAAATATCATAGCAATTGATAAGACATTCTGTAATTGCATATATGGTAGTCCTAGCAGAATAATTATGGGTAGAGATGGTAAATGTATTTCTGGAATATATGTATATTTCTCTGTGTATTTACAGGGTGGGGTGAAGTGGTTTCTTCTTATTTTGTGGAAGACCGAATTATTGTCATAGATATCAGCTCTTTTCTTTGTAAAAGTATTATATTCCTGTGGCCCTTACTAATGTGATTTGCCCATCCTCCTGGTAAATGGTTTTAGAGTATACTTTCCCACCCCTCCTACTGGGTTTCATCATGTGGATAGTTTGGGTCAAAAGCAAATGAGCCTTGGCTGATGTGGTTCAGTGCCTTGAGCGCTGGCCTGTGAACCAAAGGGTCATTGGTTTGATTCCCAGTCAGGGCACATGCTTAAGTTGTGGGCCAGGTCCCTGGCCAGGGGTGTGTGAGAGAGGCAACCACACATTGATGTATCTCTCCCTTTCTCCCTCCCTTTTCCTCTCTCTAAAAATAAATAAATAAAATCTTAAAATAAAATGAGTGTTTGTGATTATATTATTTGCACACAGAGAATAGAGAATTTTAATGAATTATACAATTAATCTGTTTCAGTCTCTTCTGATTTTTCCCTTTGTTACAATAGCAGGATGCCCTAAACTGGAGTTGCTCCTTCACAGTTGGCTCCAGATTAGTATATCGGAACATAGGCCAAGTGGAACAGACCCACAGTGAACACATGTAACATGAACAAGAAATAGTTTTTGCGGCTGATATTATTGTCTTAAGCCACTGATCGTTCAAGATTGAATTTTACTGTAACAAAACCTATCTAATCAACATCTCCATCATATCAGGCTCCCAAGCTAATTAATGTGTCACCAGGTGGTCAGTTAGTACCCCCAAGAAATAAAACAGAATTGGGGGTGAAACACTGGCCTTTACTTTTGGCGGGCTGAGATCAATAGCACTAGCCAAAACAGCCTGGAAAAGGAAATACCTAAATACCTCTTGTTTAATCGATACATATCTCCCATTCCCATTGTCTGTATCTTCTTTGTGTTCATAAACACCCCCATTGGGAAAGCACCTGGATGGCTCCTCAGTGGAGCACAGTTCATATGCTCCGTCTCATTGCTGAGAACTTCATTTGTGGTGACAGTCCACCGGTAGGCACTTATAGGTGTCAAATTATTTTTACACTCTTTGCTTATTTTGACAGGTCCATACCTCACCTCTAAATTCCTCATCGCTGATTTCTCATTTTGCTTTTTTAAGTCCTTGATTAGCCAGCCAACCTATTGGCCATTACTCACGTATCATTACAGATGTGCATCTCAGGCTATCGCTTCTTTTACATGAAGTGAGGTGCCCCACTTCCCAAACTTCTGCTGACTACAGGGATGTCCCCACACTATGGCCTTTTAAGGACATTCCTAAATGGGACTGTCATATAGGAACTATCCGGTTTTGACCATTTCTGGCATCTGGTTCACATTATTCTAGAAACTAAACCCATACATTTTCTTTCCTTCATTTCTTTCCCTCTTAAATGTCACACGTGGAGTGGTGACAGACCCTGGTTTGCCCGGAACACTTCTGACTTACACCCACTGTCCATTCTTAGTTACTCAGAGTGCTGCTTTTCACTCTCAAAACTGTCCTGGTCTAGATGTGAACTCCATGGTCACATTAGTCACCGGTATAGACTGAGAGAGAGGTGGTTCCAGACCTGCTCAGTGCCAGTCTCGTAAATTCTTTTTCCATTACACAGTGGTACCCTCCTGTACTCATCCAATTTTATGACTCAGTAGATCAGTTAATATCCTGTTGATTATGTGCAGGCAGGGACACATGATTATTTGTTATCCCATGGTCAAGCACTTTGTTTCTATTGAGGGCCAGTATTAGGTCACAAGGTGCTTTTCAAACGGAGAAGAGTTGGTGACCGAAAGATCCATGACTCCCTCTCAGAACTTAGGGGTCTCTGCTATTTCTCTTGTTGGCGCTTCCTAGAGCTCCACAGAGCATCCCTGTCTGCCATAAACATTTCCAATACTATCGGGTCTGCTGATTGAATCCAAATTGAAAGGCATCTTTCTCTGCTGCAGAGTCTTTTCTTATTCTAGACACCATTCAAAACTGGCAGATTAATGAGTTATCCAGTAATGGGTCAGAGAAGTACACATAAATATGATGCATGGTGTCTCCAAATCCAAGGGTCCAAGTAAGTAGTGAACCTCTTTCTTCATGTGGGCAGTACAAGTCCCAGCAACTTGCTTTCACTTCAAAGAGAATATTCTGAGCTATTCTCTATACACTGAACCCATGTAAACTTCCTTGAGGTGGCAAGTTCCTGTAAATTTGCAAGATTTATAACTTATTCCATTGTATAGATGTATCTTACTATAGCATTTTGAAGGCTAATTGATCATAATCAAATCAATTAAAATATTGTCATCAATATAAAATAACAGTAATGAAATATTGGCACGGGCAAGAGATGATTCAGCTTTATGATGACTGTAACCCTAAGTAAGGAGAGCAAGGGTATACTGATATCGTTGTTGCTGATGGTTAATTTTATTAACAGGACTAAAAAAAGAGAGCTCCTGCACACAACAGACACTTTGTTGACTAGCTCTAGTAAAGACACTAACTTAAGCAACTGAACAGTGATTGTCATTATCACCTGATTCATTTTGTGATAATCTGTAGTTTTTCTCCATGACTTGATTACTTTTTGCATTGGTGACCAGGCAGTTAAATGAGGATGTGGTAGGAACTGCTCTGCCTACATCTTTAAAATACTCGCCGTTGGTACTAATCTCTGCAAATCTTTCCTGTATTGTCTTGGCTTTCTATTACTCTCTTGGCAGGAGTGGACAGACCCAGGGGTTTCCACTTGACCTTTTCTATTGTAACAGCCTTCTCTGCTCAGATCATAGACCCTATTCAGGGCTTCTGCCAGTAAGTAAGTATAAGTAGTCCCAATATATAGCTGGACGGTGGGAAAAAAATCAAAAAATGTGTCTGCCATTAACCTCCTACTAAAACTTAAGTTGGTTTTTGCCCACTAGCTTTAATAGTTTTCACTTGGATACATTAACTATTTCTAGGTTGTTAAGCTGCTTTATTTGTGGTAACTTCCTGATTAACTAAACTTTGCCACAGACCCCTGTCTCTCAAAAAAAAATTATCACTGATCTCAGTGGATGATCATTATTATAAAGGAACACGATCTTTGTCAAATAAACACTGACACTTAATCTGTGCACCTCAAGGTTTTCATTATTTGTGTTGAGATCATGGAGTCCAATTTTGCTGCAGAATCCCTCATTATTAGGTCTGGCTCATTGAACAACCACGATAGAGCTTTACCCGCTGGGTCTTCTTTCACCCATAGGTTCCTTAACAACCTAGTAAATGGAGTATCCTTTGAGCTCCTGCACAGAAGGGGTTTTATAGTTTTATAGGTAGATGAGGATTTTATAGTAATAGAGTGGGTCTAATATTCATGGCAACCTGAGTCTTCTTGGCCAGAAAAGTTCTGGTATTTGATCCTTGATGATTATAGGCTATTGTTGAGTTTAACTTTTAATTATCCAAGATAGTAAGGGGGGTTAGCAAGGTATATTCAGGAGAGTTGGGGGACTTAGAGATCTCCTACTAATACCATTCCCAGGTATTCAATTCAATACAGTACATTCTCAATCCCAGGGAAGTATACCTATCAATATATTTGTCAATACTTATATTTTATCCTCACTGGTTTAATATCTCTAGGGTACACTCATAAAGTACTCCTGATAATAGAAATTAATGACATCTTATAACATATTGGGAGTATAGAGTTCTTCTCTTGGGGCATGCTATGAAATTCAGTCTGGTTTATGAATTTCTAACTTTTTACAAACTTGAAGCCAAGAGGTGAGGTGGGGGTATGTCCTCAGAAGCCAGCAACCTCTTCGGAGGAAACAGCATGAAGCCTCTTCTAAAATACTGTGTACTAATAGAAATTCTGAGGTAAAGTAAAAAGATCAGGAAATAGTTGACATTAAAAAGAGAGTTATTAGTCATTGTTCCTAAGAGGAGGGGGCCAGCTGTGCTCTGGGTGGGGCTGCACATAAGGAAGCACCAGGGTCAGTCAGGGGCAGAGGGAGATGGAAAATCATGAGCAAGAAGCTTTATTGTGGTTTTCATGTGGAGGAATGGGTGAAGCAGGGGGGTGGGCTTAGGACTGGCCAGTATGAATCATTTCAGTGGGCTCTGAGGCACAGGGACTGTCCCTGTTTGCTGGTACCATGCTGTGGGGTGATTAGGGCAGGTGAACGGTGCCCCAGAGTGTGAGTGCCAGTGAAGGAGGTGGCTGGGGCATGGGCTCCGGACCAGGCGGCTTGTACAATATTCAGGAGGCGCGCTCACACTGGAGTTGTTGACCATCTCTGGGAAGTGGCCAACTCTGGGTGGGCAGACCCTCCAGGGGCAGCAGGGCCCCGGATGCCAAAGCTTCAGAATGCAGGACACAAAATACATGGATAATATAAGCCTCAAGCACAACTCCCTTTATGCCGAGGGATGTGTGTGAGTGTGGAAGGTATGGGCACAGAGGAAGGCATTTCTGCTGGCAAGGTGGACTCAGGGAGATTTGGCTGTTCACAATTTTTGTATCGACTGCCTCTGCTCCAACGTCCCCACATGGTGTCTCAGGGCTTATTCTTTCTCCTTAATGACCTTCATTTCACATAAAATTCTCTCCAGATTCGATACTTAAATGCTGCTATAACGTCACAGGTTTTAGCATATATTTGCTGCAACTATAGGAGACAAGAGCATCTTCAAACTGGCTATAAAGATTTTCTGATTTTTTTCCCTCAGTTTTTTCTTAGTTGGGCATTCCAGGACTTCAGTTTGTCCTTTTCACTGTTTATGCTTTCTAGGCTGGTGAGAATAAGCCAACTGGCTCCACGATGTTTATAACTATGATTGTTACTATAGTTACCAAGTGCTCTAGCCACTTGACCTGTGCCTGCACTACATCCCTCATCCCATGCTGCCAAGGAGGATAATTTGACCTATCATGACACCGCCACATGCCACGGCATTACCACTGGCCCATTAGCCCCAGCAAGGAGGCTATTTCTTCTCTTCTCAATATACGAGCAGCTCAATCATAGAATTGTATTTTGATATGCTTCTATAATTCTAAAAGGTGGAAAATCCTGTTTTCTAAAGCTACTTCAAAGGCCAATTACTTTGTTAGTCAATGTCGCAGCTGGAAAAAGATGGAACATTCACAGTAGCTGGGGAAAATTTAGTAAATGGATGTCATAGTAAAGTGTAGGGGTGGTATAAAGAAACAATCAAGAGATATTGAAGTACCCCGAGGCTAGCAAAAGTGGATAGGTGGCCTTCTAATACCTTGATCTCCCATAACAAGCAGGGAAAGCAGTTATCTAAGCCCAGGGTGGGTAGGTATGCTGAGAGGACCCTTTGAAAAGAACTGCTCTCTCTCAGAGGAATGCAGCTGTAACCCTAAGGAAGGGAGTCTATGAAATAAAAATAGGCTCAATTATTTCTAGCCTCTCATTTTCTACTATTACTTCCCATGGGCGGAACTCAAACAGAAGCCCAACTATGAGGGAGCAGGGAGCTACAGTCTTGCAGGTCAGCTTCCAGTGTGGGAGGAGGGCCGGTCTAGAGGGCGGACTTGGTGGGGCAAACACAATACACCAGCCCAAGAGGAGAGAATCAGAGCTAGTTCTAACATCTTGATCTTTTTCTTCTATGCCCCTGATGGGGTTCCTTCTTTTTTCTTTTTGTAGGTGCAATGGCATTAAACTTTCATTTTTGACTCTATTCTTCTCTTTCTAAAAAAAGTCAATTCTTCCATACCCAAATATTTTAGTCTTTCAAATCGGTCAATGTTTTACGAATTTCAGGAATGAACATTTTCCCTCTGCCTTGCTTGTTTTGTAAGGTATGTAGAGATCGACACTTCTAAAACACTAGCAATCTGGGAGAGGCATATTGCCCATAATTTAAAGACTTTATTTTGGGCCCAAATAGATGAGGAAGAAAAAAGAAAAATTGCAACCAGATAGATTACAGTGGCATTTTCTGCTCAGAAAATATTTTCATAGACCTGTGCTTTAATCCAGGCTTTGTCTCTTCTGAGTTTTATTGACTGGCTAATTTAAAAAAAAAAAGTTTTTTTGTTCTGAATCTCAGTTTCTCCACAATTAATATATGGGCTAGAATACCTAACCTGGACAAAAATTGTTGCTGTAGATAAAGTAAATAATGCTCCTGGCCCTGTTTCTAGAATATATTAGACAATGAGAAATTGGACAGAACCATTAAAAGCACAGACATAGAAGTGAAAGAAGAGAAAATATTGGTTTCTAAATATTAGGTATCTAAAAAATGAGTGAAGGTACCTGAAGAAATTTAGAAATTAATTCTCAAAACATCTTTAATAACTCTTAGAATTCTAATGAAATAGATTTATTTATATACCGGAGCTGATTGGAAATGGGTAACACCAGCCATGTATTTGTACTGAAATGCTGTTCTTTTCCTTTTTTTTTTCTTTTCTTTTTAATTTTAGAGCTATCACCCCATCCACACGGATTTCCTTTCCATAAAGTAATTAAACCCTTGCGAGCCAAACCTTTGAGATACGTGTACCGTCCAATATATTGGCTACTTTGGCACTCAACACTGAACTGAAAACATCAATGATTAATGTGAAATGAAAATACCAGTCCAGACTGCATGCATCACAAAGCAGGGATACCATTAGATTAAAGCTATTTACATTTTGAATTTCAGCAGTCCCCCAAATCAGCTTTATTCAAAGCTTCTTATACAAAAATCAGCTTAATTTTTGCTTGTAAACAGTTCTGCTGAACACCATAAATTTCGAGCTTCAGGAGGATCCCTTGTTCAATTCCGATTGGTTTAGGAATGTCGTTAGTTACATTAAAATCTTATATGGTGTACTTACTCCTTCAAACTTATACCAACAATTTTCCAACGCATTTTGTTCTACTGGTGTAATTTTTCCACCAATGTTCTAGAACGTAAAACTGAAGGACTAATTATCTATTGGGCAAGACCCATTTCTTCTGCTTTGATATTATTTTTCCTATTTAAACTGAGTACATTTATTGTATTCACTATTATTTCAGTATAGACCCTCTAATACAATCCCCATTTTATCCCTCCAATATTATAGATATGACTATATTTTTAAAAATACAGAGAAAAATATCACTTACTGGTTTGGGTGGATCATTATCCATTCTCCTGTTTTTTTGCTAACATTTTCTGAATTGTTTTTGGGACATTCACCCTTCCCCACCAGTCCATCTAATGCCGTGGAGCCTGAACCTATGCTCACATCTTTCTTCCGAGATACAAACATATTTCTTGAAGCTGTTCATGCTTTGTTGTTGTTGGTAGTGGGGGATGGGTTCTGGTCTCATTAAAGTCAATTAGATATGAATAGAGTATATATTCTCAATACCGGCTTCTTGGAAGAACGTATTCTTGATTTCCAACAAAAGTTATTTGGGGAGAATAGTTTCACTTGCAGGAATTAAGTGAGGAAGCCCATAACTTTGGAAGCTATGGGCAGCCGTTCTGTGACCATGAAGCTTTGCAGCCTAGCATGGGGCAGACACAACAAAAGATAGGGAAGAGAAATGCAGCCAGTTGTAGTCTTTGAGGATATCCGCACCTGACTAAAGCCTTCCCTATTTCTAGACATGTTCCAGGTTTAGGTATGTGTACAACAAAGGGCCCTACTTTTGAAGCTTAGATATGTATACTACTTTATTACTTGGTTTATTGTTTGCAATGGAGAAATTTCTAGCTAATATAAACATTTATCCATTTTAATACACATCTTTATTCAATCAGCATTTTCACTCCATCACACAGGCTCAGAGATTCCTGCAGTCCTTCCCATGTGTGGACGCAAGTCAAACCAAGTTGTTTCCACTTTCAAAGTTTTCATAGAAAATTGTCTTGGTTTGATTTAGGTATAGGAATGCATTTTAGTTACAAATTTAAAATGGATTTTAACTGTGTTTTGCTACCCTATTTACTCAGAATTACCTGACAGTTTAAACAAAAATGTGGAAAACGCCTGATACAAACATACATATGTTTTATATATCACATGCATATATAAAATAATGCACAAATAACATATATTATTGTAAAAGATAATATATATACATTTTGAAAATGATTTAAACTAATTTATAATTATTTTCATTTGGGTAAGATAGAAACTATTATGGAGATTTCTTGTATTTAAATTTTCTATAATATCAGTTAGCATTAAATAATAAAAGGTAATTTAAGATACATTCCCAATATAAAATTTACTTATTAATGTAATTAATTCTGTTGTATTTATTGCATTATAACCTGTCCATAAAAATAAAAATTATTTTCATGGTAGTTTTTGACACAATAATTAATATGCTACTAAATTAATTTTTGATAATTATTAAAATTATATTTTCCATTTCTCTTGTTAAAATACTTCATTCAACATTTTTTCTCCAATCAGGAGTACAAATAATTTACAGAGATACTTTTCGTATTGACAACTCCCTATGTATTAGATAAAGGGATCAGTTAATTTGCCTCAAGTTACTAAATTGAAGTTGAGATTCAAAAATCAGGTATTCAGATTTGAATTCTATCTTCTTCATTACTAAACTTGAATTGCTAAACATCATCATCACCATCATCAAGTTTATAATAGTAGCAGAATTATGTATTAATTATACGATCAATAATTATACACATATTAATAATTATGAAATAATTCTAAAAATATTAATGTCTAGACTTGAAATAAAATGCCTTCTGGATAGCTGGCTAGCCTTCATCTACTGGCAATCATTCCCTTGACCACAGAGGTAATTCAATAACAAATATAAGCTTCTTCAATCTTTATCTGCAGCCGTATTTACCAAACTTTAATTCTGGGCTATCATACTGTATAAATATTCTGTGTGCCTAACAAAATGAATATTAGAATTGAAAAGAAACTTTAAATATCTAGTTTTTTATCTGGTGTTTTGAATCCTGATCTGTAGGGAACACACGGAATGAAGGTGGAGATGAGAGGTAAGCGTTGCCTTTGCCTGAATTCCCCACGACTTCAGATCCACTTTTGTCCCATAGCTAGAGGTGTCTCTGAAGAGTGTGAGTGTGTTCAGAAATACGTATTAAAAAGCACTGTTACATTCCCAGTTGAAACTCTTTGGAGTGCAAACAGAGAAACAAAAATAAAACAAAATTCAAAAAGCTTTCAGGAAACTTTTGAAATACAGCAGCTACTGATGTTTGAGATAATGGTACTTTAAAGGAGTTAACATGTAAATTAGACTGTGGAATATTTTTCCCCCATTGGAAGTAACTGTTTTCATGTTCTCTTCACTTAGCGTTTTTAAAAACAATCTGTCAGAATGCTTGAATTATTTTTTCTCATTACTTTTTAAACAGACAGTTTCTGTTCAACCACAAGTTTTCCAAAGCCATTAATGAGCAGATTGTTAACTAAACAAGAAGATGGGGATACACCGAGTTTGTTATGCAAGGTTCTCCAGAATTAATTTGGTGGAAAGGACAGAGTCGCCGATGTCCCCTTTTCTCTACTTTTCACTCAGTGGCTCCTTATACACGTCGCTAGAATGCAATGTGAATCTCTGACAAGTAGCAGTTGTCAGATATGGGTGGTCAGGTTAGGTTAACGGTATTTTATCATCCTTTCACAGAGACATAGTGCCACCTGAGTCAGACAAAGTATGTATTGTGCGTTCCCCTCCTTCCTCAGGAAAAGACAGTCAAAAACTACGTATGGTCTGCAGCCGCGATTTTCAACCATTTTCATCTCATGGCACACATAAGCTAATAATTACTAAAATTCTGCGGCACACGAAAAATCGTATTATAGTTTTTGCTAATCTAACAAAAATAGGTATAATTTTGATTTACTCACAGCGGATGGCTAATGTTGGGTTGGCTATTGTCTTTTGTTTTGATTTTTAATTTGACCATCTAGGGGAAAAGAGGTCAGGGTCTCTGATGAAATAGTCGTTGCATGTCTTAAAAAGTTTTGCAGCACACTGGTTGAAAATCACTGGTCTACCGAATGACCTCCTTTTGTAGAAGTTACATCTCACAAATACCTTGTTCTCTGAATAACCATATCAAATCTGAAAAGGAAGACTTTTTTTGACTGTCGCCCTGTTTCACTTTTGATTTTTCTCTTGTTTATATTTGTCAGTTGTACGTATATACATAAACAGATTTAAGAGCTAATTTATACACAATCAACTAACTTAAATATGAAACAATTTGTTAATTCACTGTTTTGCTTGGACTGAGTAGTATAAGACCAATGTGGTAAGTTTAAGATGACAAAATGCTTGACCTTATACCCTTGTGGGCAAGAAATGTTCTCGGTTTTGTAGCTGTGCTTTTATCTACACGTAAACATTGGCATTCCTTTCAGGGGCAACGGTGAGGCTGCAGCTTCCACTGTGACTTGTGGGAATGATCATAGTGGTAAGCAGGATCAGTGCCATGGGATGCCTGGAGTCAAGAAACAAGTTTGTAATTGTCCAGGGGTCCCAAAGCTGACTTCAGAACCCCTTAGAGGGGAAAGTAAGAGTAAACGTTTAAACAGAAGTAGCATTGTGGGTTAAATTGGAGGTGATGGTAGTGTATGAATACATAAACTGAGCTTTTTTGCTATGCATGTCAGAGTTTGGGTGAGGTCTTAGGAAAATCAATAGAGATAACATTTATTAGAATATAACATAGAGTAACTTAGAGAAACCTTTTAGCAACTCATAAATTCTAGCTTATAAAACCTGTAACTATTCTTCTCCATAAGAGTTAATTTGTTGCTTTAACCATTTATAAAAGTGACGGGAGAAAGCCCCCAGGACATGAATCTGCGTAACAGACAAAAACACAGTGGAGAGATTCAAATAGCTCTGCCATTTACAACGTGGAAGGAAGGAAACTGCCTTTTTTTTTCCTTTTCTTGTTCCACTCTTATTGAGGTATAATTTACTAATAAAAATTGTATATATTTAAGGTATGCAATGTGATGTTTTGATTTATCTACAGATTGTGATATGAGTACTACCATCGAGCCAATGAACAAATCCATCACCTCGTATAGTTACCACTTTGTGTGTGTGTGGTGAAAACAACTGAGATTGACTCTGAGCAAAACTCAAGTACACAACACACTATTATGAGCTATATAGTTCCTGTCCTGTAACTTAGACCTCCGGAACTGACTTATCCTACGAAACTGAAACTCTACTCTTTGGCCAACCTTGCCCCATTTTCCCCACTCTCGGCCCCTAGCAGCCAGCACTCTAACCTCTACTTCATGAGTTTGCCTTTTTAAGATTCCACACGTAATTGAGATCATGCAGTATTTATCTTTCTGTTTTGTTACCTATACCCCCTTTAAGTAATCAATGCAATTTTTGCATATTTTGTGTCAATGGACATATGTTAGGGATATGGTGCATAAAAATTTAAATCCTGTAACACTAATATTTAAATGAGTCTAAGTTCATTGGTCTTTTGAGTAATAAACCTTTTGTTTATGTTTATAATCATTCTTTAAAACATTTGTTTTTAATCTATTATATCATATTACAGACATTTTTCCTAAAGTTTAACATAGTCCTACTATTCAAATAAATCACCAAACACGTCTAAGCTTGCTTGTCCTTTTAAGTCAGACACATAGTAAATTTAAATATTGCAAGTATAAAGAAATTTTCTGGTTTCATTTTAACAACTCAAACAAATTTCCAGTTAAAAAACATCTTCCAAATTACTTAGACTCCTGCTAAGGAAGGATGTGCACAGTAGCAATTAGGACAGTTAATCAGTTGGATTTGTCATTTAAAGGGGAAAAATCATTAGCAAGACACTGGGTGGTCAGTGACAGCTTAAATGCTTATAAATCACAAAATTGTCAGCTCCTTCATTTAAAATAAATAGGTTGAGCTTTTTTCAATTTAAAAATTTTGATTTATGTTGCTTTGCTAAAAACCTAAACACTTGGAACCTTGTCATGCAGAAATCTTGAAAACTTTAAATAAGTAACCTGTCCTAGAAAAAGCCACAAAACTCTTGAGTGCACCCTGGAGCCTGGTCAGACCTTAGTCGTCCATTTTGTAAATTTCCACAGAAGCTACATTGAGGCCAGCACTGCACAACCCCCGTGTACCTACAAATAACTGGAACTCTCTCCTGGGGTTCACACACAAGTGTCCCAAAATGTTCTTTGAAATATAACAATGAAAATTTTAAAATGCCACAAAATGAATAGATTTATTCTATCAAAAGGCTTCAGTGGACAAAGCCATACCTGTGCAAAGAACAAGACAAAACAAAAAACACCCAAACACAGCCTATACCTGTAATTTGAAGATTAACACTAATCAAATTGCTAAGAACTGAATTGCCAAAAGTCACCTTTAAATTTATTTCACCTATAGAAATATCTGGAAGATCTCTGGTACAAATATTATGTGTACTCTCTTTAACATTAACTTTATGTCCCTCGGTGGCCTAGGCTCCTGAATACTCAAGTCATTGAATCAACTTTTTCTTTCATTCAGTTTTCGAAGTTCTCTGTAAACGTCAGGGTAAATCATGATCTCAGTCAGTTAGGATACTCTAATGTGTACTAAGATTTTCTAAGCTTCCTAAGGTAGATGTGGAGTCCATTTTCAAAACATATTTCTTTTCATTACAATTTTCTTCATAATAAAACAAAATGCACAAGTTACTGGGACTCAGATTACAAATGAGCATCCAGGTTTTAATCTAATAATCATTTTGGCCTTGTCATTATTGAATTAACTATGATTAATTTCTGAATTTCTGAACTATGTTAATACACACACACAATTTGATTTTGCACAACTTAAATGGTAATTAAAAATAAACAGTCAGCAACGAGTATAAAATTGCCACCACGGCAACTCTTTGAAGAATTCTTTAAACTTAATTACTCAAGCGAAATCACTTGAATAATTATTTACCAAATACTTGTAGGGAGCTTACTCTGCTTTTGACAAAAGAGCTAATGGTCAGTGAAGTTTTGACCAAGTAAGTAATACTCAGATAATAATCTATCAAATACAGTAATGGTGCTTCATAGACTTTAAAGCTGGGATATGGCTAAAGTAGTCATTGAACTCATTCAAATTACATGGGTAGTGGAAGCTTTTATTTGAGAATAAAACTCTTTTGCTTTAGTATTTAGACAGGTATAGAAATCAATGAAGCAAGGGAATTAAGGTTCTGAGACAAAATTGAGACAGGAAGTGGAGAGAATGTCTAGACATATCTTTGTAGGTCCAGCAAGCTGGACCAGGAGTAGAAAGAAAGAATTGAGTACAGTGTTATGTCTTAACTACAGCCTTGTGGGAGAACTTTAGAAAGGGATGGAAGCTAAAAGGTCTGAGTTAAAACTTTATTCCTAAAATTTTTATAAAATATTACAAATCTTATGTTAAAAGCTCCCTGCTTTATTGCCTTTGTGATTGGCTATAAAACTTAAGATGCTGGGTACTTGGCATATTATTGGATAATCCAATAGAAGAAACAATGCCCAGGGCAATGTTAGATGGATCATCCCACATTTGAAATGTAGACAAAGCAGGAAAAAAATCAACAACTTTACAAACAAAGGAAAAGACAGTGGGGATGTATAGAGTACATTTATCACAAATGCACAAATTTGATGATTTTTCATAAACTGAACATACTTGTGGAACCAATACCTAGATTAAGAAAGATTAGTCAAGAAAGATTAGTCATTATTCTCCTTACTAATACAAATCCCTCCCAACCAAAGATAGTACCTAACCAATTCTAAAACTCTAGATCAATTTGATATGTTTTTGTTCTCTGCATAAATGTTAATATATAAGAAAAAACTTGCAGTAAACATTTGTTTTAGTCCATTTAGGATGCTATAATAAAAATACCATCAACTGGGTAGTTCAGAACAACAAACACTTATTTCTCACAGTTCTGGAGGCTGGGAAGGCCAAGATCATGGCCCTGGAAGATTTGATGTCTGATGGGGAGGGCCTGCCTCCTAGCTGGCTGTCATTTTGCCATGACCTCACTTGGCAGAAGGGGCAAATGAGCTTTCTCAGGCATCTTTTCTAAGAGTACACATTCCTTTTATGAGGGCCCCACCCTAAAGACTTAATGAGCCAAAGACCTCCTCTTCTAGTGCTGTAACATCGAGTATTAGGTTTTTAAGACATAAATTTGGGGGGACATAAGCATTCAGTCCATAGTAATGCTGTTTTGTGTGTGGTTTCTTTGGCCCCACTTGTGAAATTTTTCCATATGCCCCATCTAAGTGTAGTTTATTCCAACTGCTGTATGCATAACAGAATTTTCAGAGAAGTGGCTCATTTAGAAATAATAGGTGTTTATGTTCATTTTTATTTATTGGGAAAAATATAGCTAGCAAACGAAGCCAAGATTTGGGGATATCAATGTTTAAGATAAGGCTGGGTCACGTATATCTGTAAAGCACAAGGGTAAATATAAAGAAAATTATTAAATACTAGTGAAAGTTGTACACAGTAATAAAAATTATGTTATCTTCAATAGACAGCATAATGTCAAGCGCTGATTGGAGAATGAGCCTATGTCATCTGATTTGCAGAAGCAGAAGGAATGGAGTGTTATAGTCAATTGGATCAGCAGAGAATGTCTTCTCAGAGGAAGATAACAGGAGAGCAGTTAAAGTCTAGATTAACTGGTCGATTTCTCTGCTGAATTTTCCAAGGTCATGTGAATCAATGTGATTATCACAGTGAATCCAGCGATTCCACCATTTATTTATTTAACATAGTTTTTCTAGTTATTCTCCAAGTATCAGAGAAAAAATTACATTGCCTCTTCTTAGAAAAGAAAGAATGCAGACAGTTGCAATGAGGTTGCAAGATCTTGCCAAAATTGATCACCAAGTGGCTGAAAAATATGTGCTGAAATGGATTCTAAGCATTTTAGGACAAAGAAAGCTCACTATAAAGCCTGATCTGACTGGATTTAGACATTTAGATGTAGTCAATTAGAATTTGTTTTCATTATATTGGTTCAAGTCATTGGGGAGTAATATTAACATTCTGAAAGGCTGATTGTTTGAACCCTGGACCCACGGTTCTTTGAGACAGGGATATTGAGACTTCCCTGGAACACTCTAGAGCAGGGGTGTCAAACTCATTTTCCCCGGGGGCCACATCAGCCTCAAGGTTTACTTCAAAGGGCCGAATGTAATTTCAACTCCTTAACAGATAGGGAGTAGTTACATTTATACGGTCCTAAAATCATTTTGGCCATTTGAAGGCAACTGCAAGGCTGATGTGGCCCCCGGTGAAAATGAGTTTCATACCCCTGCTATAGAGGAAGGAGTACAGAGTGTCTGAAATATGGGAATGTTCAAGTTCATCTGCTATGTATAATCTATTAGCCGTAAGTTAATCATTGCATTCCAGTGAGCCCTCTTTGTGGACTTTTTTTTTTTTTTACCAACGAATAAAGAAACACATTGGTGAAGTGAGCACTAACATCCTAGAAAAGCTAGAGAAGATGCTACCATGGAATTAGATTCATGATTCAATGGAGATAATTGGAAACTGCAATAGTGATGCTTAACCAAGATCAAGTTTGAAGGACAAAGCCTACGGAAGTCTGGCAATGAATAGAGATATGATCTATTCTGTTTCATTGTTTGGATTAAAAATTGTGGTTTTTCCCCAGTTCCTCAATGTGTACTTGAGATAGACATACTTACTAACTGGTGGAATCCACAGACTGGTTCCCTGACCGTGAAGGGAAGGCAATTTAGATAAGAAAGTCCAAGTGAGAGTGTGTGGAAATGTCACTCCCCGCCAAGTAATAATCCAAGAGCAGAATTTTAACCCATGCAGAAATTGAAGTCACCATCCCAGGCTTGAGGGGCACAGAGGATTGCTTCATATCATGTGCCTGTTTAACTAAAAAAATCAGATGGCTCTTGGAGACTACTATGAATTATGATAAATTTTAAATGGTTTTGCTATGCCATATTTTTACTGAGGAAAATGTCACCTGGTACCTAATACACAGAAATAGCAAATATATTTATACTCACACACATACACATTGAGGATGTATATTCACATATGCTATAACTTCCCCTCTAACACTCTAATCCTGAGTGTCTTTAAACAACATACATCCCACAGAACATCACTACAAGTCCATCGCATTAATTATATTTTGCTCATTGGATCTGATGATGAAGAAGAAACAGAAGAAACAGGTACATTAGGTGCTTCAATAAGACATTGGAGTGCTAGAAGGTGGAAGTTTAACCCTATGAAATATGAAAGTGTTCTATTATGAAGTTTTTAGTTATCCATTGGTCTGACATGTGTGGGTATATACCCTCTAAAGTTAGAAAAATCAGCAGTAGCTTTCACCACCTACCACGCAGAAAGAGGTAATATGTTTGGTACCACTATTTGTAATTTGAGGACAACATATGTCAAAGCTGGATATGCTGCTGTTTCTCATTTTCTGGATGACTTAGAAGGGATCCAGTTTGTGTGGGATCCAGGACAAGAGAGAATTTAAGGTCCACTCTTGGGTGCAAGTTGCTTTGAGATCTGGGCCTTAAGGTTGAGCATCCAGTGATACTGGAAGTGTCCGTGGTGGATGGGGAGCAGTATGGAGCCCCTCGAAGGGGACGGCAGTGCAGAGCCCTAACAGTTTGAAGCAAATCTACCATAATCTCTCTTCTCCCTACAATCATTCTTTATTCGACAAGAAACTCTGGGCTTGCTACTGAGCCCCTGATCACTGCACAATGTAGCTTGCCGAGTAATCTGGCAATTCTTGATCCACCACATCGTGAAGCTACTTGTGTGCAATAGCATTCCATTATTATTGAAAACGCTGTGTTCAAGGTAAGGGCTAAGCGTGAAGGACACAAGTAAGTTACATAGCCTGTGGCTTACCGACAGTGTTTTCTTTGACTGCTTATACTGTCACTCCTCCGACCCCCTACCAATGGAACGATCAGTTTTGGAATAACAGAAGAAAACCCAATTAACCAATTAGCAGATGAAAAATTCTCAGAGACCTGGTTTGCCCATGGGTCTGCCTGGTGTGCAGCAGTCACCAGCTGGAATTTGGCAACACGCAAGGACAGTCCTGTTAGGCAGAAGGGGAATCTTTCCAGTTGGCAACAATCTGAGAGGTAAATTTGACAGTTTACTATATTTGGAAGCTCCAGTTCTATGCTGATTTCTGAGTAATGGCTACCGGATTGGCTGGCTGGTCAAGAACTTTGAAAGGACAAGATTGAAGATTGGTGACAGGGAGGTCTGGAGCAGGGAACATTGGATTGACCTATCAGCATGGGAACAAAGTGTAAAGGTGTTTGTGACACGTCAGTTCCTGACGAGCATCTGGTACTGAGGAGGGTCTCACTGACCAGATAGACAAGAAAACCTGTCTGTGGTCTTGTTCTTCGTGTACTTGTGTAAGTACATGTATTTACAGATTGCTGGTTCCTGCTTAGTAACTGTGCCTGCAAGGATGGAGATTGCATGAGCTCAATAACAGGGAGTTTTTCTCAACAAAGCTGACCTGCTTTGTGGCCAAGTGACCCCCCCCCCAAAAAAAAAGAGGCTAATGCTGAGCCAATTTTCATTTTCCAGTGGACTAACCAGCCACATAACTGAAGACTGATTGTACATAATATATATAATATCTCCCTTCATGAAGGGAGTGAGCGAT
Organism: Desmodus rotundus; assembly: GCF_022682495.2. NCBI lineage: Eukaryota > Metazoa > Chordata > Mammalia > Chiroptera > Phyllostomidae > Desmodus > Desmodus rotundus. Next base: position 14,217,089 of record NC_071399.1, on the reverse strand, counting down.
TTGTTCTCACAGTTGCAGACTGACCATTCCTTTCTACAACACTTCTCTGCCAGTGTCGCCATTTATACATTTACAGGATGGCTTATTCCTTGCCATTGAGCCAATACAAGATTGTGTCTAAAGAATTTACTTTTTTTACCACTAACAAAGAATGCCAGAGATCATGCCACAGAATCTACTGATCTTACTAATGTCTTAAAAGATTTTATTGATTTATTTATTTGTTTGTTTATTTATTTATTTATGTTTTAGAGAGAGAGGAAGGGAGGAAAAAAGAGAGGGAGAAAAACATCGATCAGTTGCCTCTTATACATGCCCCAACTGGGGATTGGGCCTGCAACCCAGGCATGTGCTGTGACTGGGAACTCACTTTTGGGATGATGCTCAACCAACTGAGCCATGCTGGTCAGGCTCTACTGATCTTGCTTTGAGCCCATACTCAAAATCAGCTGACCTGATAGAATGGTGGAAATGGACAGCTGGTGACTCAATTGCAGTGTCATCTGGGAAAGGGAAAAAAGCAACAAAAATTTGAGGTGCTGTCCTATAGATTGTGGGATGGATTAAAATAATAGACCATAAATAGTGTTGTTTCTCCATATTCATTGTGTAACTTGATGGAGACAGGAGTATCCTCTTACCTGATGATCCATTCACAATCGTTTTCTTTCTATCCATACACACTTGGGCTCAGTTGAACTGGAAGTCCTAGTACTCAAGAGAGATGTTTACACAAAATATCATAGTCCTAGTTTCATTAAACTGGAAGATGAAATTGCCACCTGGCCATTTTGAACTCCTTTTACTGAACTAAGGAGTGAAATAGACAATTAATTTGTAAACTGTGGTGATTTATCTAAATGACAAAGGGAAAATATTGCAGAAAGCAGAGAAGAATGACCTGAGAACTTCCTAAGGAACTTCTTTGTATTCCTATGTTCAAAAATAATGCCATTTGGAAACTAGGAAGACTAGATAAGGTCAGGACCAACATAGACACTGATCCTTTGGAAGTAAAGAACCTTAACCAACAGAATTACTGAGTAGTGTAAAGGAAATAAGAAATTAGATAGTGGAAGAAGAGAACTATGGTTATTAACTTTGATCTTGTGATTGGCTAAAGAGATAGGGATAGTCTCTATGTCCTTTGCCAAATTATTACATTTTCCTTCTTTTTAAAATCTCACTTGGCCAATGCTATAATTTAGGATCCATGGAGGGTATGATTAAGTTGTCATCACCCTATGATGGTTTGTTGACAGGTGCGTTTTTGTGATTCGATCTCTATTGGGCAAGAATGGATGTTGACTTTCAAAGTGTGTGCAGTATTGACAAACCTCCATTTGTCACTCCCCCTTATCCTGTAGATCTATTTCCTGCTATATTCTTTTGTGTGCTTATTCTAAGGAGTGGACCCCTCTGGACTACATTTCTTGGGCTTACTTGTCATCAGGCTTCAGGTTGGATTCAGGCAATGGAAGGCAGAGCAATAGATTGTAGAATAAGAGGAAAGAGTGGCAAGGATATTTCTTCCCCACCTCCTTTCTCAATTCTGGTAGTGGCTGGCAACAGAAGCCATAATTCTGGTAGTGGCTGCCTCTTTCTACTAGAGATAGGTTCTGTTGAGCATCTCCACTGTTCCCATTTAGCTCACACTCAGAAACACTCTTCCTTTGGCCAGTGGTAGTCATCACTTCCTGCTGTTGGTAGTGTTACCAGTAGGAGTGGGGATCTTGAGGTATCTAAGGAAAATGAATTTCCTGAGACCCACATGGGAGAATGTGGCTCTGAGGAATGGTTTACTGATGATGTACAATTAAGGTAGTTCACCTCTTGACTTCCCAGTGTCCCATCTCCATCTATCTCACCATGGAAATATTACATTCTTGTCCTTAGTAGGGCCAGAATGAAGACCACTGCCCAGAGTTTATGCTCCATATTAAAATACAGTTCAGCCCAGCATCTGGCTAGCTTGGCATGTGTTTCCAGCTATAGTCCATTTCAGGCTCCCTCCTCCTGGACCTTGGCTGTGGAGTTTCAGGGCCATGGGACACAGGGATGCTAGGGCCATGTGGCCATGGACAGAGGATGCAAGAAGGCAGGGGGCAAGTACCGGTCACCAGGTCAAGAGAGAGAGTTGCTTTGTTCCCTGTGATTACAAGAGCTTGGGCTTGGGACAGACCAGTGTTTTCTCAAAATGACAAGCAACTTCCCAAACTTTTGCATGCTTAGGTTGGATCCAATTCCCAAACAATCCCTCCTTTCCCCAGACTAGGCTGACGAGTCTCTTTGGTCCAGAACCTCCCTCTGTGCCATTTTGACTCCTATTGTGCATGTGCCTGCCTTCCCCTGCTCCCACCTGGCAGTCTGGTACTTAAGAGGGAAAGGGAACAATAATACAATCCCCTTGAGTGTGAAGCTGCATCTTCCTGACTGAGCAAACAAACAGGCTTATGCTTCCCAGTTTATTAAGCTCAACGTCTAGTTCTCTTTGTTAATCTCTGGGTTCTGTAACATCTCTAGCTGGTAACTTTAAACAATCCCACACCCTTCACTAAACTCTCTTAGTGATCTTGTTGATTCAAACTGATGTACTGACCTATAATGAGAGAATCTCTGTCAACAAAGTGACTTTAACAAACTTTTCCCCCAGAAATGTTGATTGGAATTAATATTAGAGATTAAATCCTTACAAAGATCTAGATACGATGGATGGCAGAGTGGTGGTGGTGATCCTGATATGTGCTCCTGGGAAAGCGTTTGTTTGTCTGCCCATACTTAGTCTCCTGGGCGAGCTCTTGAAGCATGTCCAAGGGAAAAATTTAAATTTGCAGAAGTGTGGTCATACATGGATAGATTTTATAATAATACTAGAATTATTGTTGCAGTCTGCATGAGACTGTTTAACATAAATCCTGTGCTAGCACAGAGGTTGCCTGGGCTACTCCCCTGTGTCTCAATGCCTTTGTTGTTACATGAAAAACTTAATAGATTCTAACACATAAACTTGTTGTGAAGATTAAATGTGATTATGATGCATGCAGAATATTCAGGACAATGTTTGGCTCTTAGTAAATGATCATTAAGTAGGAGCTACTGTTATTCTACCCATTTACCTGCATTTTGCAGAGAAGGGAACAGCTGTATGTACATTATTCCCCACCCAGCCCAACCCTCAAACGCCTAGGAAAAGCCTTTATGTCACTGTGCATGGTAGTGGCCACAGCGAGTTTCCCAACACGACTTTGCAGCTACTCTCTAATGTCGGGCTCTTCTATTTATCTTCACTGTAAGAACTTCTAATTATTGGTCTCATACCACTGGAGAGTATCAGTTGAAATATAACGATCTGTCACAAAGCTGAGTTTATGATTATAGCACATTTTCCTTTAACTTTCTTTAATGTTTTCTCAGTAGACTTTCTCACATGATTAACATTAATTTTCCTTTTCGTTCACTTCCTGAGATAGCATCATCATTGAAATTAAACCTTAAAGCAACATACTTAATTGAAATTTCAGTAACTGACAGTACTAAATATTTCTGTAAAAGAGAAACTATTTCAAACATATTTTACCCACATTCATGTGACGTCTTCTTTTTGCCTCGTATTTCAAGTGAAAATTAAACAGGGAAATCCATTACCTCCAAATGAAAAATTAATTGTAATTTGGCATTTTGTATCACTGAATTTGAATTGCAGGGCCTGTTCACAAATGAAAGAGTTCAGATATGAAAAGATATTTGAAACAAGGGACCCTTGTCAAATAAGCATGGGGAAGTTGATTTCTCCTAAAGACTTTAGTAAAGGATGACAATTAATGCCTACACTCAAGCCTCCTCAGCAGTGTGGAGGTGACGAAGGCACTTCAAAACAGTTTAGAAAGATTGTGTATTTCATGTTAGGGAACAATTGAAAAGTCAGTAATACCTCAATCATTGGAGATGGAAATGGTGAAATCTAAATTTGCCTCTAGAAGAGCAGGTAAACTAATCTGAAATATGGGCATTATAATGTTGTTTCCGCGGGCAGACTGGTGAAGTCTAGCCTGTACTGACATAGCAATAAAGCAGGCCAAATCAAAGGTTGGTTTATTCTAGCTTTTGTTTCCATCACTTAGTTTAGGATCATCAGGTAGAGCAATGACTTCCAAACTAGAACAAAATTACACAGACATTATTGCTAAGTTAAAATAAAGATAAAATGATTCCATTGTTACCTGCCATGGTTGGGAAATTTTCTTAAAGAGATTGCTTAATGGAAGGGTAACTCATCAGTGGAATAAACAGAATAAAAAGACATAGATAACTGTTGGGAACTGCCCTGCCTGGTTTCAGAAACTGTAAACCCCCATGACTAAGGCTGAGTGAGAGATATTGGGACCATAAGCCACTAAAGAGACAAAGCTTATCTCCCTGGCACGAGCACTGCCTCTGCCCATTTTACTTCACCCTGCTTGGCCCTCAGTGCATGACCAGTTAGCCAATGATAGGTAAGATTCCCCAAGGGAGGGATGACCTAAGACAGACATGGTCACGAAGAGGCCCTCAGGGAAGGACTTGGGGGCTATAGAAAAAGGGGGTGATGGACCCTCCCCCTGGGCTTTGACATAGCCTGAGTCCTCATTCTGTCTGCAAGAAATCTCCTAATCTCTTGGCTGCCTTACTTCCCCTGTCTGTCTTAAGCCTGAAACAATGCCCTGTGCTGGAAAGGGTGGATTCCCCAGGGTGATCAGGCTTAAGAAAGAATGCACAAAATCCTGTGAAACCTACTTTGCTAATACCCTCAATTTAAATGATAAGGATCCAAGCATGAGTTTGTTCCCCAAAGTTTTACAGCCCTTTAGCTATCTGACACTGACTCAAAATAAGCCCTCATAGTTCTTTGAATGTTGTCTATTGTTTGGTCATTACTGCCTGACAGTGATTGAGCTTTATGTATACACCCTGTGTTCCTATGCAAATTAAACCCAATAAAAGCTCATTGAGGAAAAGGCTCCTGGCCCTTCTTCTATGAGAGATCAGCCACCTTTCCTCCCCAAGCAGATCAGTCTTGGTAGACTTATTCTCATCTCTGGCAGATGGGGGGGCCCTGCGGGTGGAGCGCCCCCACAGATAACTGGATTATTTTCATATTTTGAAGATGTCACATATCATTGAGAATAGTTCATTTGAAGCAAATTTAATCCATAACATAAAGCAATAAATGTCAAATGCTTTCAGGATTGCACAGGGGACAGATGTCACAGCTCTAGTTGGATGTCCTATTGTATTTTATGATGACACTGGATCACTTGAGCCTAACATACTCAACACTTTCCAGTTTCCTGAATTTTTAATTTGTAACTTTGGAAAACGTCACTGGGTTATCAAATTAAAACTCAGTAGAGAAAATTGTTTGAACTTGAACCCTTCCATAAGAAACAGATTTAGTAGACAGGGGGTTCAACTTACCAAATGAGCTATTACTATTTTGATCTCAATTACCAGAAATATAATAAGGTAGTATAATGAATGACTTTCTTATTTTCTTGGAGCTTTGGCAGAAGGCATAAAGGATGAGAATACTAAAACACCTGCCGGATTACTTATCCAAGACATACTTAGGGAATGAGAAATCAATTATGAGACCCTTATACTCAACATCCATCTTTGGATGTGTAATAGAAATAATTTGTTAGAAGGCTGAAGAAGTTACTAGTGAGGATCAATTTGGAAAGGGTTGTCAGATTATTGTTCACCAATCCTCAACACGTCCCTGTTTTCCAAAGTCACAACCGTAGTAATGCGCACATATATTTGGTTTTCTTTTGTGTATCTTCTTCTTGAATCTTCTCCTCGGTTTGCCGGAATCACTTACCATTGATTATTCCCATAAGAGGACATAGCATTTCTTGTTATTTATTTAAGTCTTCTCAAGTGTTTTTAAAAATGGTATCGATGTCTTATATTTTTACAAACCCCTCAGATTTATTTCTATGTATTTATGTTTGAGATTTTACTATATGCCTAGATTGCTTTACTAGAAAGCTACCATTATCATGACAGGGTGGTATTGGTGGAAAAAAATAGACAAATACATCAATGGAACAGAGTAGAGAGCCAAGAAATAGATGATCGTGAGCACGGTGATGACTTTTTATCTACAACACCAAAACACGATCTACATAAAATAACTGATAAACTGGACTTCATTTAAATTAAAATCTTCCACTCAGCAAAAGGTGATGTCAAGTGAATTAGAAGATAAGCCACTAACTGGGAGAAAATATTTTCGAAAGATACATTTGATAAAGGACTGTTGTCCAAAAGATGCAAAAAACACTTAAAATTCAACAATAAAAAAATCAAACAGCCAGATTAAATATAAGTCAAAGACCTTAACGGTACCTTAACAAAGAAGATGTGCAGGTGACGAATAAGCATATAATAAGGTCCTTCACATATTATGTCATTGGGGAAATGCACATAAAAATGAGATGCCACTACCCATGTATAAAAATGGCCAAAATCCAGAACATTAACAGCAAATACTGGCAAGGATGTGGATCAATGGGTGTTCTTCATCTATTGCTGATAGGAATGCAAATAGTACAGCAATTTCAGAACATAAATTGGCAGGCTATCACAAAACTAAACCTAAGTTACCATGAGACCCAGCAATTGTGCTTTTGATAATTATCCCAAAGAGTTGAAAACATGTCTATATAAAACCTGCACATGGATATTTATTGCAACTTTATTCATAACTACCAAAACTTGTAAGCAGTCCAGATGTCCTTCGGTATGTGAATGAATAAATTCAACGTGAGCTTTCAGATAACGCAATATGATTTAGCACTAAAAAATGATCCATCAAGCCATGAAAAGACACGGAGGAATCTTAAACACAGAAGGTGAAAGACATCAGTCTGAAAAGGTTGCATGCTGTATGATGTCGACTACAGGATATCCTTGAAAAAGCAGAATTATGGAGGCAGTAAAAAGATCAGTGGTTAATAGGCATAGGGTGAGTAGGGGGAGGATGAACAGGTGGGTCACAGAGGATTTTTAGGGCAGTGAAATACAATGTGTGATACCATAATGATGGATGCACGTCATTATACAGTTGTTCAAATTCACAGGTCATTTACACGTTTATCTAGAGAATTGCCTTCATGAAGATCTCTATTGCTTTGCCAATACTTAAATCTTTTGGGGCTGTCACTAGTAAATAAAGGTATTACTATACTTCTGATTCATACATACGAGAAAGCTTTATAAATGTAAACACTGAGACAGGAGTTAAGCATACAAGTATAAAACGCTGACATATTTTTTTTCCTCAGAGACCCTGGTTAATATTGCCTCTGATGCCCACTCAGTCTGTGCAGAAAATTAGATAGTAGTTGAAAAGGAGTTACAATATAAAGCTAAGAAAGAAGCTTATAAAGTGAAGAACATCTAGAGCCGCAGGAAGTTTAATATAGTGGAAGAGCTTAGAGCTGCTTCAGGCCGCCAACTGTACTTTACTAGTGAGGATGCATGCCTGGAGAAATTAAACGGCTCACCCCAGATGATGACACATGACTTTGAAGTTTCCAAAGCCATGCCCTGTGCATCTGTCATTCACCTGAGCTGCAAAAGAGCCCTGGCCTCTGGCTCCGTCAGTCTGGACTTTTAACGCCCTCATTTCTATGCTTTTCAGAGGTATGAATTTCATGGGAAGAAGTCTAACTGGACAGTCTAATTGGAAGAATCAATCTTAACAGTGCTTTATAAAGTGGACGTGGCATGTTTCAGGATTGAACGGCCTTGAGATTCCTGCCTCGTGCCTGGAATCAGCCCCGTTTAACCATACGGCCTTTGATATAAACATTTAGATGTGATACTCTTTTCATTTGGGGGTCTCATCTTGCGTCTACCAACAATTCTTTGTAATTAAGGAGTGAGCAAAACCACAGCATTTACAAAAGTGTTTTTCATTAGTCATCTCTAGAAGCCCTGCCCACATGTGGCAGCGAAGCTCCTGGAAGACAAGACACATGTCTACCTTCTGCCTCCAGCTCCCATGGAGGGCTTTTCTCCGTTAGAACCACAACATCTCATCTGAAGCTTGTACCTCTCTTTCCATATTCCATTTTTGGGGTAGATGGAGGGAACATGTTGAAAATTCTTAGTCCATTTCATTACCTTTGTTACTCTGACTATACCTAGAAAATAAAAATTATACATTGTGCCTTTGGTAGGGAAATCTATTAGCAAAACATTACTAGTTGAGAGACAGAAACTTTATGAAGAGCAGTTTTAGTGATAGTCACAAGAAAGCTTTAAAAAAGTATACAGTTTTATTGTTGCTTGTATTTTTTACATCTCAGCTTTATTCATAAGGTGACATACCTAATATTTGAGTTAGCGTTTAGACCAGATTTAACTTGATGGCCTTAGGCAAATAACTTACACATGGGTTTGTTTTACAATCTTAAAATCAGTGAAACCATCTTGATCCGAAGTGAAGGACTTGCTTCTATTAGAGGACAACTTGATGTGTAGATAAGAGCTAGTCTGTGGAATCAGAATATCTTATTTCAGAGCTTTGCATCCCAGTTGTTTGGTTGGAGGTGATATTTAACTTCTCCTCTATTCTTTATTTTATACATTTGTAAAAGGATTAGCAGTGGTGACAGCCTACTGGGGCTGTGAGGGTTACATGAAACGATAGATAAAAAGTAATTTAATACAGCATGTACCCTAGACAGAGCACTCCGTGGTTTTGTTAACTACGCGTGAATCTCACTTATGACGCCTCGAAGTACGTTCTTATGGAAAAGAGAAAAATGTTACTTCCAGCGACAATAGTACATTCCTGTGGAATGGCAAATCCTACGGTCCCTCAGTATTTTTGTCTGTCAGCGTGTTTGTTGTTTGTCAATGAGTCTGTTTTCCAATTATTTGCAGACTACGTCCTGTGAGCCAGGTGTTGTTTGAGGCCCCGAGAAACAGAGAGAGGAAGGGTTTGTTTGTGGGCCTGAGGGTGCTCCCTGAAACGGTATTGAACTTGCCCCCAGACTGCTCTACAGTTGAGTCTTCTTGGTATCCAGGTATACTCTTCTTCCACCGTAAAACTCTTCCCAGAGTTCTATAAAAATGCATTATCTTACCTTCTGAACTTAAACGTAAGTTCACTTCAGTTGTCAGCTTTAATATTAAAAGAGGGCATCCCTGCTTATCAAAACTGAAAAGTCATACTGCTCTTAAATAAATAACTGTCCATCACAGCTATCTTGCTGCAATCTGATTAAATCTGATTCTCTGAGGATCAAAGACTTCTAATATTCCAATTTAAAAGCCAGAGATTTTTATCCTGCAGCATGACTGAATATGACATTTTTAAGCAACTTCTGTTCAAACATTTCGGAAGGCATATACTTTTAGAGTAATTTCCGAGTACTGCAATAAAATTAGGAAGTTATAATTTTAAAGGCATGTGTAAAAAGTCACATTAGAAACTCATACATTTTGAATTCTGTTTTCTCTAAACTGCAATACCAGTTAAGGCACACAATTTTGTACTTGTTTACTTCTCGGTTTAATGTGTTATTTGCAAACATTTTCTTAGTGACCTTAAGCAAATATTTTATACGTATAGCTCTCGACACTCCTTAGTAAAATTGTTGCCTCCTGTATTCTGGAGAATTCCTGTCACTCCACATTCTCACCAACACCTGGTGCCATTAGCCTTCCGGATCCCGGCCACTCTGATATATAGGCAGTGACACCTTGCCATTGTCTTAATTTGTAGTCCCCTGGTGACATATGATGTGGGACCTCTTTTTATATTTTTATATGGTTATCTGCGATCTTCATATCTTCCTGGTGAAGTGTCTACTTAAGGTGTCTGATTATCTTTGAATCAGGCTGTTCCTCTTATTGTTCAGTTTCAAGAATGTCTTGCCTGTGTTGGACCCCAGTCCTTTCTCAGATATTCCTTTTGCAAATAGTTTTCTATTGCTCTGTAGCCTGTCCTCTCACTCTTGGGACATTGTCTTTCCCAGAGCAAAAGTTTTCAATTTTATCGAAGTCCACCTCATTAATTATTTCTTATACAGATTGTCCCTTCGTGTGTATCTTACCAGTCCTCACTATACGTAACTTCATCTAGGTTTCTTTTATGTTATTGTTTAGGAGTTCTATTGCCTATTGTCTGGCTTCTCTTCCATATCTGAGTCTGGTCCTAATGCTCGCTCTGTTTCTTCAAAATGTGTACTTCGCCTTTTAGCATGCTTTGTAATTTTTATTGAAAACCAAACATGATATACTAGGTAAAAGGAACTGCACTACATTAGCCCTCAGAGATGTGTTTGTGAGGTGTGAGGGGAGGGGACGCTATACATCCTAGGATGAGGCCTTAATCTTTCAGCAAGCTTCCTTCCAGACTGTGAGCTCTGCATGGATGTCTCAGTCCCCACCCCTCCAGGAGGGATGAGACGGCTGGAGTTAGGTATTTCCCTTCTCCCAGGTTGCTTAGGTTCTGATAAAACACCCCAAAGTTAGACACTAGTTAATTATTTCTCTTGAGGGCAGACTGTTCTTTTTGCTATAACAGATTTTTTTTTTTAACAATAATTATTTCCCCCTCATCCCTTCTGGAAGCCCAAAGAGAATTTCCTACAACATTTACTCTGAAATCGTGGTAGAGCCTTTGGAGGTAAAACTCACTCAAGTTTGGATTCCCTGGAGTTTTTATCTCTCTTACATGTACGTATTGAGCTACCAGCAGTCCCTCCATCACAGCTGAGATTTTTCCACCCTGTACTGGTTCCCATGGAGGTTCTGCTTGTGGTGGATTATCTGGAATTCTAAAGTCTTCCAAGTGACTGCAGCATCTCTGGGACAAATATGTAGCTATTCCCCAAATAATAGCATTGAATAAAAGACAGTGGGTTTTTAAAAGCATCACTAATATTATAAATAAACTGAAAACATAGACTGAAGAATGATAATTTACCCAGAGTTACACAACAGTTAGTCACAGAATTAATTGGAATTCAGGACATACTTCCTATAATTCATCTTCTGCAGGATATGACAGAGCAGAGTTAATTAGCACTGATTAAAAGAATGGTGTTTACCTCTCATGTTATGTTTATGTTGCAGAGTTAGGGCTTACCTGTCGATGTGTCATGGAAGAAAATTACTGACCTACTGCAGTTGACTGTGAAAACATTGAGACGTAGTTTGATGAATGTCATATATGCATAAAAAGACACATTTTAACCTAAATATGTTGGGAAAGAATTAAATGTGAGAAAATACCCCAGGAGGTAAGAGTACTGTAGAGTCCAACTATCGGCCTTCTACAGTCAGTGGGAAATGAATGAGTCCACCTTCCATTGTCTCTGTGTGGCCACCTGTAGCTGGAATTGTTGGGAAACATAATTAAAAACAAAATCTTCATCCAACCCAGAAAATCTCTTCCAAAAAGTAGCAGAGAAAGAAAACAGTTCTGATATTGAATAAGCATGAAATCAGATGTGATACGCATCATAAGCAGGCAGCGAAGAGATCGCAAAGACAGAAAGCCATCTCATCTTTTAATATAGCCAAGCATGTACAATCTACTTCACATGTTTTCAAGATAAACAATAACTAGTCATCCAGCAAATGGTCTTGTCAGCATAATTTGCCACACATTGTTTATCCTAAATCACCTGGTAATTGCAGTGACTGTCTGTGTTGGCTAACTGACTTCATCCAGAGGAAAAACAACTTTTCATATTTTCCTAACAGGAGGTACTTCTGCCGCGTGGAAGCAGACAGACGCCAGCGTTGGGCTCTGACTCTCCCACAGACACTGGGAGAAAGGAGTTCTAGCTTCTTTACTATTTACATTTCAAAGAGATGGCTGGCAGGTCCTCTGGAAGGTTGTCTTAGGTCATAGAGCTGACAAAAAGCCTGCCTCATTTTCCGAAAGGATTTATACATTTAAAAGAGAGGAGACTACTTATACTTGCAAGTTTCCTAAAGTAAATATTCTAACAAGAGGGAAGGGAATTTCCTTGTTTTCCACAGGAGCAATTAAGACTCTTAGTTTTCATTGCTATTTATCCTTACAATATCAAAACTTGAAGCTTTTGGTATTGGTCTGGTGTGGTTACAAGTATACAATAGAAAAAAAATAGTACATATTAACATGTACTTCCTCCATAGTTCCCTTTGTGTGGGACATTTTCACAAGCCTAAATTTAGCTCATATAAACCTATATAAGAAGTAAGGAAGCAGACTTCCCATCAAGATGGAGGCATAGGTAGACACACTGTGCCTCCTCGCACAACCAAAAGAAGGACAACAACAAATTTAAAAACAAAAAACAACCAGAACTGATAGAAAATAAAACTGTATGGAAATCCAACAGCCAAGAAGTTAAAGAAGAAATATTCATCCAGATCTGTAGGAGGGGCAGAGAGGACTCACGGCAAAGTGGTGGCTGGCAGAGCAGGCAAGGAGGCAGCTGGCAGACCGGGTGGTCCCACTCTCAGGTGCAGATAAACTGGCAGGAACAAGTGGGGGGCAATACAGACTGTGAAACCCAGGGCTCCAGCGCAGGGAAATAAAGCCTCAAGATCTCTGACTGAAAACACCTGGGGGGGGGGGGTTGAGGCAGCAGTGGGAGAAATTCCCAGCCTCATAGGAGAGGTTGCTGGAGAGACCCACAGGGGCCTAGAATGGACACAAATCCACCCACCCAGGAGTCAGCACCAGAAGGGCCCAATTTGCTTGTAGGTAGTGGGGGAAGTGACTGAAAGCCAGTGGAGAGCCGATCAAGTGGCACAGTTCCCTCTCAGACTCCTCCCCCACAGACAGCACCTGCAACACAGTGACGTTGCCCCGCCCTGGTGAACACCTAAGGCTCCACCCCTTACTGTGTAATCGGTGTGCCGAGATAAAAAAAAAATGGCCCAAATGCAAGAACAGATCAATGCTCCAGAAAAAATACAGCTAAGTGATGAATAGATAGCCAACCTATCAGATGCACAGTTCAAAACACTGGTAATCAGGATGCTCACAGAATTGGTTGAGTATGGTTGCAAAATAGAGGAAGAAGTGAAGGCTATGAAAAATGAAATAAAGGAGAATGTACAGGGAACCAACAGTGACAGGAAGGAAACTGGGACTCAAATCAACAGTTTGGAGAAGAAGGAAGAAATAAACATTCAACCAGAATGGAATGAAGAAACAAGAATTCAAAAAAAATGAGAAGAGCCTTAGGAACCTCCGGGAGAACCTTAAATGTTCCAACATCCAAATCAGGGGTGCCAGAAGGAGAAGAAGAAAAGCAATAAATTGAAAACATATTTGAAAAAATAATGAAGGAGAACTTCCCCAATTTGGCAAAGAAAATATACTCCCAGGAAATCCAGGAACCTCAGAGAGTCCCAAAGAAGTTGGACCCAAGGAAGCACACACCCAGGCACATCATAATTACATTAGCCAAGATTAAAGAGAAGCAGAGAATCTTCAAAGCAGCAAGAGAAAAGGATACAGTTACCTACAAAGGAGTGCCCATAAGACTATCAGCTGATTTCTCCACAGACAACTTGCAGGCAAGAAGAGGCTGGAAAGAAGTAATCAATGTCATGAAAGGCAAGGACCTACATCCAAGATTACTCTATCCAACAAAGCTATCATTTAGAATGGAAGGGCAGATAAAGTGCCTCCCAGATAAGGTCAAGTTAAAGGAGTTCATCATCACCAAGCCCTTATTATATGAAATGTTACAGGGAATTATTTAAGAAAAAGAAGAAGAACAAAAATATGAACAGTAAAATGATAACAAACTCACAAATATCAACAACTGAACCTAAAAAAACAAAAACAAAGTAAGCAAACAACTAGAATAGGAACAGAATCACAGAAATAGAGATCACATGGAGGTTCATCAGTGGGGGATTGGGAGGGGGGAATGGGGAAAAAGGTACAGAGAATAAATAGCATACATTGTAGGTAGAAAATAGACAGGGGGAGGTTAAGAATAGTATAGGAAATGTAGAAGCCAAAGAATTTATATGTACAACCCATGGACATGAACTAAGGGGGTGATGCAGGTGGGAGGGGCTGTGTAGGGCAAAGGGGAATAAAGGGGCAAAAATGGGACAACTGTAATAGCATAATCAATAAAACATGTTTTTAAAAGAAGAAGTAAGGAAGCAATGAAGAAATGGTGAGGGAACACAATGTAACAGCTTCAGCTGGGTCTTTCTATTCAGAAATGAAAGAGTTAGAAACATAGCTCCTTATAGTAGCTGTTCCACCACAAATTTAGTCTGGGTGTGCCCTGATTTGTGCCAGGGACTGCGCCCCCGAAAAAGTGAGCAGTGCGGAACAGGGGAGTGTCTCTAAATAATTCTCAGCATGTGTCTAGATACGAACAGGGGCCCCTTAATTTGTTTCATAGTGACAGTGGCTAAGAGCTGACACCGAATGATCCATCCTCAAAAATGAACAAGTCATAACAGCTGACCTTTCCCGTAGCGACGTCCTTCATGCTGGAGAAAGATTCTGCTCTCTGGGCAGGTGGCATCTGTGGACGAAAAAGGGGCTACACATGAAACCTGACAAGCTCAGAGGAGGCCTGCCTGGCAGCCTCACGAACTCGGAGACTTAACATAACCACCCAGGATGGTCTGAAATTGAAACTTCCTAACTAAAAGTGAGTCCTAGCAGGTAGTCCTGTCCTAGGCCGGTATCTGCCTTGACAAAGGTCGATCTTTCCCTTAACTGACTGAGCCTGTCTGTCGTCGTCTTTTTGCATCTGTGATAACACACCTTTGGAAGGATGGGGTAACCCCCTTTTTCCAGCCTCCTCAGAGCACAGCCTCCCGCCAGAGACCACAGAACCCCTCACTGTTATCTTGTTGCCCAAACTCCATCTCTCTGTGCTGTAAATGTTCATTGCACACCATTCCGAACCTCGCAATGTAAAAGAAGTATCTTGTCTCTTTATTTTATTCTTCATCCAATCTCTGAGATATTCCCCCTTGGCTTTCTCCTGCCTCCCTAATCTACCACCAATGAATATCACGTAAGCCTCCTGTGCCTCCTACTTTGATGTATTTATGAAATAAACTAAAAAATTCTCTATAGGTTTGGATGTTTGTTACGCTGACATATCTCACTTCCTCCCACACAGTGCTGTGTATTCCATGCTTCGGAAAACCAGAGGCAGGGAAGTAGGCCTTTTAATTATTACTACTCTAAAATGAAAAGCATTCTGGGTCCTTTAGAGGCTGTGTGGAGGGTGAGGGTAGCACTGAAGCTATGCTCTAGCACTAGTAAAACAGAGATAATGAGGCTTCAACAGCATTTCAGTCGGTTAATTATTTATTGGATTTTTCTTACGTGGCACCCTTCATTATTAGGTAATTAACTCAGGACACCAAAAAAAAAAAAAAAAAGATGATCCATTAAAAGTGCATGAAATCAAATCAGCAATGTCAAATAGTATTGAGATTGCTTATAAAATAGGTTGTTTTAAAAAGGCGCACCTGAAAACATTCTCTGAAGGTAAGCAGATGCGGGCTTTGCCAAATCAAGTTGGCACATACTCTTTCTGCCTTGGAGTTTCAAGTCTCTCTAATTGAGGCATCTGAGTTCTGTTAGCAGCAGGTCAGGGTTTGTGATGCTGCGGAAGGACAGATGCCACCTGAGTCAGAAAAGGCCCCACACTGGGGAGGGTTTGGAAATCCCTCGTTCCTCCGAATTGCATTGGGTTTTTTAGGTAGCCAAAGATGCAAAATAAACCTCACCCCTCGCCCCCAAACCCCTGGCACCTGCTCCTTCACATTCTTTGGTATTCAAATGAAGGAAGTTGAGAAAGTCTAGCCTGGAGCTTGAGGGAGTAATTGATCTCTCACTAAGGAAGTGAGGGTGGAAGGAGGAGTTTGAGGGGAAAGACGGAAAGAAAGGACGTAATCTGATCTCTTTGGACTAGGTGGTAAATAGCTGGCGCTTCGCTCTCCCTTTTTTTTTTTTTTTTGAGAAAGAAAAAAACATGTTAGAAAACAGCAAGGAAGGAATTTAGGACACTAAACTCGTCTGAGATCATTATTCCAGGTGGGTTGTTTTGTTGTGGATATTCAGATTAACTTTCAAACCAATCCTAGTCCCGCGTCTGCCCAGGGAAAAGTCAGGAAGTAGGCGAACCTCTCTCCCAGCCATCTGCTCGTTTACCTCTTCTTTCCTAAACCCCTAGAGGCCTCACTGAACATCAGCGTGGGTGCGAAGTTGCTCACCCGGGATGTTTTATGCATCCAAATTGTTTTCTTTTTCTTTTCTGATTTCTTCCTATACTCAGAAATTACGTGCTCTGGGGCATCTGAGTTCCGTATTTGTGCAAAATTAAAATAAATTTGTTTTTACCAACTGCATTGTTTTTTACTCTTACTTGTAACTGTACACCTCACTAAAAGTTTTGAAAATCAAATTTTATTTCTAGAGAATCACACGTGGATCTAAGTCCTATTATCAAGGCTTCCCATCTGGTACTAACCTACAGTTTTATCATATTCAGCGTACTTGTCAAGCACAGTTCACATAGGAAGTATACATAGGTATACATCACTCGTGAACTATGACCAGTTCTGGGTCGCAGCTACCTAAATCAGTGTGCACTTCGGCGAGGTCTGTCATTCCAATGGTTCCATGCCCTTTTATTGAACCAATACGGTTTGCGATGGTGCCCCAGGATGAGACATTTTAGGGGGTAGATCTCTGGTGTTTTCAGGCTCTCTGCTTACACATTTTGTCCTTTTTCCATACTTCTGCTTTCCAGAAGAGCACCACGAAGACAGCAGCCCTGCAGCGCAGTGTGACATGAATTAGGAAGGAAGATTGACTCTCTCCCCAGCTGAGGCGAGTGCGTTTTTTGGTAATTGTGCAAGAGAGGCAGAGAGGAGGGGCACAATGACAAATGTGAACATCTCTGCAACTAAATATGATACTATCAGGTTATTTTTAGGTGTTTTTCTTCATATGAAAAATTTTTTGTTTTGTTTTATTTCCTACAGCTTTTCAGATCCTTCTTAAAGTAGTCAATTTTTTTTTTCAAACAAAGAACCTAACCATCTTAATAGGGAAGACATAAAAATAGAGCTGCCGTGTCCTGCTCTATTTTTAGGGAGAGTGTTGAAGCTCCTGGCTGTGTCTTCCCCCTGAACTCCTTCGTGGTGCACTGGTTACTCCATAGACCCCCACGGAACTCAGTTTGAAAAAAATCATATTCAAGTCCGTCCTATTCACATCTAGAATTTCCTGGCCCATTTTCTTTCTTAAATATACACACATACAGTTAAAAGAGCCTCTGACCTCAATAATAATAATAATACATTTTCAAAGGTTCATTTGAAGGAACCTCACACATGAAAGTGGCTTCCATGTCTAAGTCACTCTTCTTTGGTGAGTTCTTAGAGGTTTCCTGCCAGCACTTCTCAGCTGGTATTCAAAATACACCAATTCATGTTATATTGACCATTATCTCTGAATTTTCCTCGTCTGTTCTAGACCAGAAGCAACAAGAATGGCATTTTATACTCGTTCGTATCCCCACACTTCTACAGTCTCCCCCATCTTCCAGACCCTTCGTGCTTGTTTGTTTCTGTTGACAGTGATGATTATAACTCTCGAGATTAAAAAATTAAATAAATACGTTTTGGGGGAAAAGTTTTGGGTTTGACTCGGGTATGTTCCTGTTCCCCTCTGCTGCACTGGTCTTTAACACACTTCTTTCTGATTCTAGGCCTGGACCTCCCTTTTCTTAGAGCATTTACTTCAGAAAACAGAATTGTGACTTTTTTCTCTACCCATTGCAGATGGAAATCATTTGCAAAAGCCTCTTGCCAGTTTCACACCCTACTAGGACTGTCTTTCACAAGAACCCGAAAACCACCTCTTTGAAATGCAGTGGCCAAGGAAGGCAGTGCCTTCACTCCCAGCTTCTGTGGCAGAAAGAACCCAAACTTCCACAGGGCACCTGGCTTTAAATTATGGAACTATCTATAAACTGTAAGAAAGTTACTTTTTGTGGGGTAAGGCTAGTTAGCAAATGTAGGTGGTGTAGAATTCTCCCCACCCCCCTTTCCCTGCCCTCTTCTCTTAAACACTCACTCTCCAGCCCTTTGTTTTAGTGGAATTGATCCCAGACTGAGTCTTAGCTTCTCTCCCCTGTTGCAATAGCCTTGAACAAGGTCTTAAATGCCTGTTTAACTTTGTCCAGTACAAGTTTTGCTCTGATACAGACTTCCACTAAACAACAAAAGTAGTTGTTCCCCTGCTCAAACTTAACTTGGCATAATCATACAAAAATATTTTTTTAGAGAATGAATATTTGGTTTTTAAAAAAATCCTTTTTTTTTTCTCCATAAGAAAAACTTTTGCCATTGGAGAAAATAGTTACAATGAAACTGACGAAAAAGCTTAACTGCTTTACACTTTCGTACTCTCTGTAAAGACAGTGATCAGCCTTCTGAAAAGCATCGAGCCAGCTCTTCTTGGGTATAAGTTATATCCTTGCAGGAAAGTACATTCACACCCTGCAGTAACTTTTTCAGGCCACGAGGGAACATATATCATACTCCCTGTTAGAAGTCTATAAACGTTATGCTCTTTTCTTCTTTGTAAAGTAACAGAATTGAAGTCATCCAGGTTTAGAGGGAAGGAGAGACTTGCTTGGGCCATTTCTGTACCTTTTTCTCCAACACAGCTGTTTACTCCGGGCTCTGTTCTCAGGGTAGACCCTTAGTATGCACCTGACTACCCATCCTGAATTCACCTTCAGTGAGTGCAGGAGAGCAGACTTAGGTCCAGGAAATATAAGGAAGTAAGCCGACTTCATAACATTGTAAGCAGAAAGTAATTTTGGGGTTGTAGAGTCCCATCCTTTCATTTTGGGGATCAAGAAAATAGGGACTCTCTTAGAGTAAAGTAACACAGTAAGCTAATGATAGTAATGAACCTGGGAGTTAGGAATCACAGAATCCTAGTCTATCAGTTTTCTATTATTTCCATCTGTTTCTGATGTTTTTCTTCTGTGTTTATCATTTGTCCCTCTGTCCTTTGATTCTGTGTTTCTAGGTTGTCTCACTTAGATGCCATAAATTCATCAACTCTAAGGTTTTATGGTCTACACAAGTGACTCTGTCTAGGAATATGTATATTTTAAAATGAAGAGTGAAAAGAAATATATGGAAAATCATGAGCGATCCATGGTGGGATTGCTTTCTGCAGAGTGCATACATGTTGCACCGCGAGAAAGTGCCCTCCATCCCGCATGCAATCTCTGTGCTTCATCATAATTCATAATAATTCATCATACTTCATCATAAGGTGATGATAAATATGGTTCCAGTAAAGATTATGAATATAGGGCAGTATCTGAACACAAATGCTTTCAACACACAACTTAAGAGAAGGCAATCCAATACAATTTTATCTAAATTTTCTCAATCCGGACTAGAAAACACTAAGTTGATACATTGTCATTTCTCTGCTGGAAAGAGAATGAGGTTCCAAAAAAACAACAATCACTGCTTTTGGACAGGTTCACCTCTTTTTATGTCTGTTTCATTCCCTGGCTTAAATAGTCAGTTGAAGAAATTCCAGCATTAAAAAAGAAATTAATTAAATGTGCATGCACACACATTTTGGGGGAGTCTTGTGCAAATCCTTTGTGATTAAATAGATCTGAAATGTTATTGTAGGGGGTTTGTTCATCACACTGTTTAACTTTCATCTCCTCTAAATAGACTTTCCCCTCACTGGAAAATATCAGCTTTTGGTGTCATTATTAAGTGTGTATCTTTATACTTTAAGGATACTGCATTGGTTCTGAAGTATATAGACTGTTCCCATACTCACATTTCATGTGAATTTAATGTAATTGTAGAGTTTCCTAGGTTTTTTGCCTTCTCAGCCTATCTCCTGGAATCATCAAGATATTACTGTCCTAGATAGCCCACGTTCCCACAGGGCTGGTCTTTGAACAGATAAAAGCTTACAGTGAAGCTGACCTTTTAACAGATCCTTCACTTTTATGCTTATAGCCAGCTGTACATTTTGAGAGAGTTACTTCTCTGTGATTTTTAAGGCTGTGGCTCCATTTAAGAGTTTTCCTTCACTACCTAAAATACTTTTCTCTAGAAAGGGAGAATTGCCTTGTTTAGCAGTAAACATCAGAAAATCCACATGAAAAAATGTTAACAATTCTTACAATGATTCTCAATGGTATCACATATTGTGAATGAGAGTAGTAGACACCTATTAATAAAAAATATTTGAACTTAAAGAGAAGTGAAATAAGGAGAATACGAGGAAGAGACAGAGGACAGCACAGGAATTAAGTCGGTTTTATTTGCTACTTTATGTTACTCATATCATGACTTAGAGTTTTACTTTAAAATTATGTTAAAAATTAATGTGAGAGGTGGAAGATCCGAGTGTGGACTAATTGGGGTTATAGATTCGTACTGTTCACACACTGAATACCGTGAAAGATGAGAAACCACTTTTTTTAATAAATGAGGTTTTAGAGAATAAATGATTACAATTTTAAATACCAGACCTGATGCTGTTACCAGCGTTACTCTATTTTTAACAGGAAGTATGATAATATTGTTTATATTCTCAAAGTAAAATTCATTATTTTGTGCTTCAATTATACACCTGCCCAACTGCAGAAAACTGGATTGAGTATACAGTATTAGGTTGGGAGCATTTAAAAGCCTTCAAAATTTAAGCAATATTGTTCCTACAAAAATAAAAATCCCTTTAGATTTGTGATTTTTTGGTCTGTTTTATTCACTACTCAATCCCATGCACCTATTACTCATACCCTGGCAAAATTCAGGCACGCAGTTAACATTTGCCAGATTGATGCCCTGGGCCTGCATTTCTCAAAGCATTGCCAGAGAAATCCAGAGTGTTTCTTTTGTTGCCAATGAATATTCTGGGAAAAGGGGTTCTCTCGTTAGAGGAATTCAGGAGCTACAGCATGTAAGGACTATATTTTAGATACTCAAGTTCCATATAATCAGTTGTCTCTGATAATTCCTTCACTACAGGAGTGTGTAATCATGGTTAATCTGGTTGACTATAGAGCCCTTTTCACGAGTAATAACGGTGGTCATGTTTCGGTCCCAGCGGGACATGCTGTCCTGAGCCACTCTTGCCTCCAACAGGACATGTCATTATACTTGAGTGTCTACTCAACAGGGGACCTGCTTTGAGTTCAGAGTCCATTTAGGAAGTCATAAAAAAAAAGATTAAAAGTCAGCATTCATGCTTTGACGGGCTTCCGAAGAGCATGAAGCTCTTAAAGAGAAGCAAATTCAGATTTATAATAAAGTAAAAATTGGCTAATTTTAATGATGACCTCTTTGTCAACCCCACTTAGTAGAGATTTTATAATTATTATTTTAAACAAAATGTAGTTGGATTTAAATATGTATTTGATATTATGCTCTCTACAGGGTAGTGAAGATATAGTTTTAACTTCAGCTGCCCTGTGTGCACCGTTTTTAGCCTCCACACTCCCCAACAGATAAAATTACGAAAAGTAAAGTATTTGATAAAAGTATATTTTCCAGTGCAAGCTTAGTCAATCTTGTTTATGTCACTTCGGAATATATTTCCACATACAGATAATCATTCTGCTCAACTAACTGAAAAGCTCTGTCCCACTTGATGGGACGCAGTGGTATTGTAAAAATTTCCATATGTAACGAAGATAAGGAATATAGAGGCACGTAGAATAAAATCACTAGCATGTTTTTATAAAAATGCTCAAACAGTTATACTAATTTATTACAATTGGTAACATGTAAATTAAAAGGTTCTTAAAGTAATGCTTTTATACATGTAGGAAAGAAGATGGACTCAGTTGAGTCAAAAATCTTAATTCTCCAGAAAGATGTTAACGTGTTGACTGTTCCCATGATGGATAGAGCAGATTTCTTAAATACTCCTCTCTGGGATGAAATAAAATTTTGTCCTTTAGTCACACAAATAAATTTGTCACACAGTCTATAATTTATTGATATTAATGACAACGACATAGTGAGTAGACTGTTGATACTACTTGTACAAAGTTTTCTCAAACAAATGAAATATATTGAGAGGCTGTGTTAACTTTTCAAAACCTCAGGGCATCAGTTTTTCTCTTTTCTACTTTGGATAAAATAACTCTTTTTAAATTGCTTACATGTCTATTAAATATCTATTATCCTTTTTTACAAGGTGCTATTTAGCATATGGCATACAAACTTGGGAAATGAATTCAACTGAAAAATAGAAGAACGCTAGTTACTATTATTCAAAGGCAAGTATAAACAAGTAAAAAAAAAACTAACTTGGATTATCAATACAATAATTTAGAAAAATAAATAGTGAACACAATTACTACTACAAATCATCAACTTCTATGTAAATGAGATTGCCAGTTTTTAAAGTAAGTTGTGTGTATATATGTGTACATGTATATTCTAATTTTATTGAACATTTTTTCAGGAAGAATGGCAATGAGTTTGCTATAACTCTATGGAAATGCCCTCATAGATGCTGCATGTCTTAAAATGAAAAACGTGCTTATGTTACATATTGATTCATTTTCATGTATTCTTCATGTGTGCAGGCATACACTTACACATACAAGAGGTCGTGTACACATGTACTTTTGCAAGTAACAGTGCAAGTAAAATATATTTATTGCCAAATTTAAAAAAATTAATTAAAGAATACTTTTTTTGTCTTTCAAAGCTGGTCCTAGCAATGATGATGCCTAGTTTCCAGTTTAGAGCACTTTGGGGATGTGCTATATTATTGTGTTTTTTCATGTGAATATTTAGAAAACTTTACAAAGCGTAGATAATTTTCAGAGACCAAGGAAGCTTCTAAAACCATTTACATTTAATAGTTACATTAAAAAGCCACGAATGCCAGGATTTTGACTAACATCATTCTCAACAGTGACAAGCTAGAAGTGTTGTCTCTAAAATCAAGTGTATGTTTCCAGGGATTTACACATGTCTCCCAGATTACCTAATTCATTGGTATGTAAGTGTTCATAGTGGTTTCTTATGATTTTAGTACTTCTCTGTTATTAGTTGTAATATCTCTTCTTTCATGTCTGATTTTATTTGTGGCTACTCTCTTTTTAGTTAGTCTAAAGGTTTCTCCATTGCATTCATCTTTTCAAAACTAACCCTTAGTTTTATCGAACTTTTCAATTGTCTTTTAGTCTCTATTTTATGTATTGCCACTCTGATCTTTATTATTTCCCTTTTTTACTGACTTTCACTTAGCTTGGTCTTCTTGTTCTAAGTCCCTGAAGTATAAAATTAGGTTGTTTTTTTTTAACATCATCCTTTAATCTTAACGTAGGCAATTATAGATATGAGCTTCCTTCTTAAAACTGCTTCTACGGTATGCAAAAAGTTTTGACATATTACCTTTCTGTTTTCATTTGTCTCAAGATATTTTTTGATTTCCCTTTTGATTTCTTTGACCCGTTGGTTGTTCAAGAACCTGTTGTTCTATCTCCCCATATTGGTGAATTTTCTAGTTCTTTCTCTTGTGATCAAATTTCATATCATTGTTTTCCAAAGAATGACTAATATGATTTTTATCTTTTCAACTTATTAAGACTTGTTTTGTTGCCTGACATATAATCTGTGCCGGAGAGTGTTCCATGTAAGCTACAGGAGGGTGTGCTCTGCTGCTGTTGGAGAGAGTGGAGATTTGACCCACAGCAGTGGAGGTAACAGATGTGTCTTGGTTTACAACACTAAGTTTTGAGGTAATTTGCAATGCAGCAATAAAGAACAATATACATATTATATGTATAAATAAGAATTTATTTTTAATGGAGGTCAGATAATTTACAGCTAGTCTACCAGAGACAAGTTGACTTTTAACTGTGTTTTTCATCCTTTTTTTCCCTCAATGCTATCATATTCCATTGATCAGAAACATGTTACTCCATGGGAAAGAATTACATAAGGCAGGGGACACCGGGAGGGTGGGATCACGTGAGGCTCTTATAGAGGCTACCTGCCACAATAGCAAAAGTCACATTTTTTAATATATTGTTAGTAACTATGGAAACTCATTTAAATGAAACAAGGATCGTATTTTTAAAATGTTCCCATCGTTTTTATATTTTTTACTCGAATGCCCTTCAGCAGTGTTCTCTTTGAATATCATAGCTTCTTTTTTCTGAGCCAGTGACTAGTGTGCCATGAAATGGTTTCTGCAGGTTCTAAAAACCTCATGCATGTGTATTTTTTGGTCTTGCTTTAACATTACATTTCCCTCCTTTTATCCTTTTATTTTATTCATATTTTCACTCCACATTATGTTTTGCTTTACAAACATTCTTTC
The DNA here is from genome assembly GCF_022682495.2 of Desmodus rotundus. Taxonomy (NCBI): domain Eukaryota; kingdom Metazoa; phylum Chordata; class Mammalia; order Chiroptera; family Phyllostomidae; genus Desmodus; species Desmodus rotundus. The sequence goes on along the minus strand of NC_071399.1, from coordinate 14,192,680 downwards.
AAATTTCTATCTGACAGATTTTACTTTAATTACATATAAGTATATATCATATTTGTAAGAGGTCCGTGGTGCATCAGGAAGCACCAGAACATCCAATAAGAATCAGCCAGCCCTCTTCCCCACCCTACAGCAAAGTGCCTTAAAGGCAGCCTTAATATCGTGGGGAAAGAGAGTGATCTCAGACCTGGATGTTGGTGCAGAATCTTCAATTGGTGAACATCTTTAGGAGAACCGATCATTTTTATGAGACAGGGAGATATATGATGATCACAGATGGGATGCCGTGAAATGTACACCCACATCTGCTCACCATGAAACAAAGTGTGCTGTCATTTTATGAGTCAATTTCATTTGTGCAGAAGATGAATGACTGAGGCAGCTGGATTGCAAGATTTTGATGCAAAGTGAACTTTAACTCTGTTGGGGGGGGGCGGAGTAAGCCAGTGAAAATTTACGATGTCACACATTGCTTATTTTTATAGCTTGGCTTCATCATTTCAAATACCTATACAACTACAAACGTAGAAGATTAACGAAAGTGTAGAAACTGTTATAAGGATATCCAAAATGCTGAGTACACATGCCACTGTTTCCTGAATTATCTAGGACATTGTTTATATTTCTAAAATCACATTTTTGATGTTTCCCTAGGATGCATGCTTTTTTGATAGTAAACTATGGAGAAATGAACTGATTTTATGCTGTTGCATTTTATACCCAGTCTATTCTGATAAAAATGATGATAAAATATCAGTAAATAATAGTTCATAATATACTTTCTGAATTTGTGTAATTACACTTAAGATTATAGAGATCATTGCAAAATATGTTGCTCATAGAAATGCATGCTTCCAAAAGTATGCCAAGGAAGAAAGTGTGTATCGTACTAGTACCAAGAATAGTAAAATTCAGAAAGTAATGGATGATTATGGATGATTGGGAGGCAAAGCCTATAAAAGCTGTCAAACAGCAAGACTGAATTATAATAGTACTAACAATACTTAAGCCAAGCACATGGATTAAATGCTGGACCACTAAATAATAAAAATGGAATATGAAAGATTGAAGGGCAAAGGAACAGTGACTACAATCTACATTTATTCGGGAAAAATGAAAAGGCATTTGTGTAAGTATTTAGCATCTTGAAATTAATTTATTTAAACTAATTTACAGCATTAGACAATCCCAGTAGCCTGGATTAAAATCAATACTATCTTTTGTGTACACTGCTTAATGATGAGGTGCTTTAACTTTTAAAAATATATCACAATTACTATGTTAACTTCACAGAAAATTTTAAAAGATTCTCTGAAGTTAAAGTTCATAAAGTCTATAAAAGTGCTTAACATAAAAACCCTATTTCTAACACACCCAAATACAAGTAGGGTCAAAGAAAATAGTTCCAAAAACATGAGCCACATTTGAGCCTGAAACCACAAATGGGTATGATCAAGAGGCATGTTTAAACTATATGGTAAAAAAAAATGTTGTATGTGTTAAAAAATCACATAATTATGTTTAAGGGCAATATGGATCTAGTGAACTAAATTATGACTTTAATGAGTTAAGATAACTAATTTGATCTGAAATAATCAAGTACTGTTTTGAAACTTTTTTCACATTTGTAAAAGAGATACACTTAGAATTCGGGCATTATCCATACTCACAGGATTTGATTTCAGGAGGAATGAAGATTTATCTTCATAATATCCCTACCTATTTATTTCAATGTCTAGAGTCATTAATGTGTTTCATCAGTCACATTTTAGGGTTAAAGGATTAGACTTCCATGTGCAAATATTTTATTTAAATAAGACCATATTTAACCATTATCCACCCCCCTCCCCATCTAGTCATGTATCAAAGGGCCAAGTGAGAACAGTGCACTTATTAAAGTGTGGAAGCACTTTTGAGAAGGACGGGGATGACATTTTGTCTCAGGGTTCTGCAGTGGGGTGATGACTTAAAAAAGGCAAAAGGGCAACATAAAGACCAGGGATCAAGAAGACCAAGAACTCATACAAAGGTCATGATGTACCCAGAAGACCTAATTAATCTTCTGTATCTTTTGTTAAGTGTCTAAAAGAAATTCTCAGTTCTCAAGTAAATGCTCTGTTTAACATTTTCCTCCATCTAATTATAACCCTTCACTTTGCGGATTGTGTCTGTGGGAATATTTCTTAGAACCGAAACCTGTCTTGACATCTGGAGAGAGGGACCAGCATGGCCATGTAAGAGGCTCTATCAAGTTCCCTCTGCCCATGGAGGCATCAAATGTACAGCTACACGCAGGGCAATTTGCTCTGAGAAATCCAGAAACTAGCCAATGAGAAATACCCATATCTAAATGTCTGGCAAATAAAGGCTGAGACACATTCTCACCATAAACTTAACAGCACCACCCAAACAGGAACCTCCAAATCCCACCTTCTCCCTGAAGAGCTAAGGGTTTAAAGTGCACATCTAGCACCTGCTTCTAAGATGTCCACCTGAGCGATGGGCCCCCCAAATACCTAGCTCCTTGGGGCTGACTGTGATCCTCCCTGGAACCCCCAAAAGACAGTGCACGCTTCTCCCCCATCTCCCATCTATCTCCAACAATAAAACCATGCCACCAGCATTTTTCTGGAAGTTGCTTACTAACACATCTAGCACCTTAAATATTATGGATGTGACCTGAGTGATGAACCCCAATCACCTAGTTCTGAGAGTTAACAAGGCTTGATTTCACATGTCCCACAGGACTACGGTAAACAGAAATTTATCCAAAGTCACAGTGCTACTCAGTAGCACAGTAAGATTTGAAAATGCATGTCTCAGATATATACTCTCTACTCCATCCTACACTATATACTTTTACAACATGCAAAATAGTGTCATGATAAATTAAAGTATAATTGGACAGCTACACTTGTCATTTCAGCTCAGGTTACATTTCTAACTCCTTAATCTAAAAACCTCTGACATTCAGTTGCATTACTAGATTTGAACTGGGCACCTCCTCAACTGCAGCAAACTTAATGAAAAGTGGCAAGGGCAACCTAGCCGCCTGAAAGCAATCATTCAAATGTGATTCTCTATGTACCTGACATAGTAACACATCTGTAGTAGCAGCGCAGATGACAACAAATATGTTCACTTAATTACTCTGCTTCTATAAAACCAGAGGATCATACAAATTATGTTTCTCTGGATGACCCCATCCTTAGCACATAAAAACACATACACACAAAAATTCAGAAAATGTTATACATCTGAAACACAATCCAAAGTAAATTTCAAATAGATTTAAAAGTTAGAAAAAAAGTAATAGGATTTTTCAGAACAACCAGAAAATGAACTGAAAAAATTTTTTTCCTGAACCTGAAGTGTACAAAAAGTTATTTGCAAGTTTGTTTATTCATCAGTTGCTAAGCTTTTAAATGTATAATTAAGTATAAATAAAAATTTATAATTAAATATAAGTAAAAATATGTCAAATGTTTATGCTATTAAATTCACATTTTAAATTAGAATTTATAATGTAGGTAAATAAATACTTTGCTTGTTTTCAATTAATAACAAAGAAAAATTTTCAATGTTGGTTTAACTGTGGCAACTAGATAGAGCTACAAATAATAATTCACCATAATAATAGAGGAAGGTGAAAAATAAAACATGATTATTTCAACACATACAGAAAGAGAAAAGTGCTGCAACTTAACACATTTTATCATTATAAAAATATGCATAATTATTCCATCTGTTGATTAGAGAATACATGTATTATAAGTATACATGGAAATTTCACCAAGACATATCCTATTCTAGGCCATATAACAATTCATTAAAAATTTGAAATCATATGAAGTATATTCTCTGACTTCCTTAGGAAATTAAATAAGAAACCAATAAGGGCAATATAACTGAAAAATCTTCAAATTTTTGAAATTGAGCAATGCAGTTCTAAATAACATATACTACCTTTAGCACTTAGTAAAAGAAATTAGCAGTTTAGATGTTGGAGAAGATCATATAAAATGATTATTTGAGATTAGTCTGCATATTTACAAAACCCAAGAGATAAACTGAAAATTACTATAAGAAAGTAAGCTAGTAAGATATAAAATTAACATATAAATACACATCCTTCATATATATAAACCAACCATATTAGAAGTTATAATGGAAGTAAAGGTTCCACTTACAATAGTAATTATAAAATGATCTCCAAACATATTTAACAAAAAATATGCAAAATCTGTATAAGAAACATTTTGAAATAATCCTGGATGTTCACCTGGACTAATGGACAATATATCATATTCTCACAAGGGGAGACCCAACATAAAACATGTTAATTTGCCCTCAAGATATTTATAAAATAAATATGATTCCAAAATAAATATACCTACTGAGTTTTCTTTTTAATCCTAGAAAAAATGATTCTTAAAATCAGAATTATAAATTTTAAAAAGCAAAGTAGCCTAGAAAACTCTGAAATATAGAGCAACACAAGATACTAGCTATACCGAATATCAGAATAGTCCACACAACCTTGTTAATTAAAACAGTATATGAAAGATGCACGATGAAATAGATCAATACGTTCACTTAGAAACTGTAAAAATAGCATCTAATGTATAAGGAAGTTAATTATAAAATAAAGATATCTCAATGGACTATTTTCCATATATGCTTTTGTGAAAACTATTTAGCAATTATAAGAATAAATATTTAGTGTATTAATTCAAGTTGGGATTAGAAGCAACTCAAAAGTCAACAAAAACAGGGCAGTTTAAAAGTAGTAAATAAAAACATTTTACTAGGCATTTATACAAGGTGAAAATCAAATGCCCAGCTGATACATGAAAAGATGCTCAACCTCACTTGTAATTAGAAAATACTAAATTTAAACAATGGTAAAATACCACTTTATAACCATTATTTTGGCAAAAATAATGTTAATATTAACAATGGCTTAAGAAGAAAACAATTTTAACACAGTGTTGTTTTAGGTAAAATTGTTTGCAGCTGTATAGAGAACATTTCTGCCATAGTTGGCAAATTTGAAAGCCCATACATCATATCACCCCAAATCCTCACTCCTGAGTACATTTGCTAAAAAATACATAACTGTATCCAGGGCACAGAATTAATATAAAGACATTCATGTCAGTACCACTTGTAGCAAAACTAACTAAATGTAATGTAAAAATAAAATCTGTTGGATGCATATGTAAAATATAGCAATTAAGAGCTACAGAAACCCTGGTGTTGACATCAGACCACTGGAGTGAATGCGGGGGGACATGTACTGGGCTCAGAAACGAAGGATAAGATAAAGTAGCTGGAAGGCAGCTTTCAATGACTACTGGAATCACACGTCCTAAGGTGAAGCATATGACCACCTCAAACATGTACATCTGAAGTCAACATAAAACTTTTCAAAAAGTCCTACCGATGAAGATGCCTAACTTCATAAAAATATTTAGTTTTTGTTTTTACCTCCAATTTAATGGGTGGGATAGAGTAATAGACAAATAAAAATAGTTCCTTGAGGCCTAGAGAGCTTGGAAAGTTATAACAGATTTATCAGGTCACAGGCGCTGTAGGAAGCTCACAGCACCTTGGACCAAATGGTTGGAGACAGGAATGGCAGGGACTGAGGTGGGTAGAGAAAGCAAAATGGTAGTAGAACAATAACCCACGACAAACAAAAAGCATAGTACCCCTGGAAGTGAGGTTTCCCACCGAAACCTTGGACAAGTCACAGAGCCTGAGACAGCAGAGTCCTCAAGTCAATTAGTTTGTGACTGGGGGGAAGTTGTGCCATTATGTTGGTATCATAGCTGTTGGGTTTGACGCTTGCCTTCAAGATACAGGCACAACAATAACTTTTAAAATCCACTAAAGGGTTGCTACATGGATGCATAAAGCGGGCATTAGCATCAGGCAAAAAACGTAAAACAGGACCTAGTTCCATTTGGTTACTTCAAAGGGCATAAAAAATGCATCTCTAGAAAATACATTTTCCATTTATCTAAGTGTTCACAGCTTGTTCACTAATCTAAGTGCCAACCCCTGACCCCTGGCTTCCCACGTCAGACCAGTCAGCACAGCCTCTGCCTTGCATGGAATTTTATTTTTATTGTCAGAAAGCAGAGAGTGCTTAGAAAACACTTCAGCTATAAATATTTTACAAGATAAGCTTTTGTTTCATGAAAGGTAAGCAGGCAACATAAAATCACTGGCTATTTGAATAAAACCAACAGCATGAAAGAAAATCACTAGACTGAAAAATTCTGACTTTAACATAAAAATAAATAGCCTCCTCAGAAAAATGAAAAAAAAAACCCAAAACCCACAAACTAAAAACACATATGTGCTTAAGAAAAAAGAACCAAATGACTTAAGATGAAGACATGAAAATAAAAAAAAAAAAAACAGAATGGGATAGAAAGATTGAGTAACAGAAGGAATGTGAAAATAGACTAAACAGCCCTGGCTGGAGTGGCTCAATGGATTGAGTGCCAGGCCTGAGCACCAAAGGGTTGCCGGTTTGATTCCCAGTCAGGACACATGACTGGGTTGCAAGCCAGGCCCCAGATAGGGGGCATGCGAGAGGCAACCACGCATTGATGTTTCTTTCTCTCTCTTTCTCCCTCCCTTCCCCTCTCTCTAAAAACAAATGAATTAAATAAAAAACAATAGACTAAACAATGAGTGGGATGGACTTCGCAGGACCTGTAATAAAACAGCTAAGAAAACATTAATGAACACAAAGTCCAAGGACATGGCGATAGATTCTGGAGAACTCTGTCTCATTGGATCTCTAAAATAAGAGACGAGAGGAGAGAGCAGAGGAAAACACCAAGGATGTTAATTTTCCCTAGTAGGTGTAGGACTTATTAACAGCCAAGATATCTCCCACCAATTTCCTTGCAGGAAACCTAAAAACAGGCCTATATTTGTGACTGGTGATGTGAGAAAAGATAATGATAGGAAATAGGGTAGCTCACAAGAGTGGGAATCAAACCTAGATCAAGCTTTTGTTTCTGACATAACTTTCCTGGGTGTGTCTGTGAAGGAGTTTCTCCATGAGACTAGCATTTGAATCTGACTAAGTAGAGCACTATACACCTGTTAGAACGGCCAAATTCCAGAACCCTGGCAACACCCTATGCTGGCCAGGATGCAGAACTACAGGGACTCGTAGCCATTGTTGGTGGGAATTCAAAATGTTCAGCCTCTTTGAGTTTGGCTGTTGCCTACAGAATTAAACACACTCTTACCACACGAGCCAGCAATCACACTTCTTGGTAATTACCATAAGGAGCTGAAAACCTATCTTCACACACACACACGTGCACCTAGATATTGACAGCAGTTTTATTTATAATTGCCAAAACCTTGGAAGCAATCAAAATATTCTTCAGAAGGTGAAGGATCAATTAAATGTGGTCCATCCAGACAATAGATTATTCAGTGCTAAAGAAGAAATGGTCTCTCAAGCCATGAAAAGAACTGGACAAAACGTAAATGCATGTTAACTAAGTGAAAAAAGCCAATCTGAAAAAGCTAGGAAGTGTATGATTCCAAATATATTACATTCTAAAAAAGGCAAAACTAGATAGTGAAATGATCAGTGGTTGCTGCCATCAGTTGGCAGGAGGAGGGACAAATATAGACAAAACACAGAGGATTTTTAGGGCAGCGAAATACTCTGCACAAAGCTGCAGTGATGAGTACATGCCATTATGGATTTGTCCAAACCCTAGATGCACCACACCAAGGGCGAGCCATAGTATAAACTGTGGACAGCAGCTGATTATACTGTGTTAACGGAGTTTCAACAATTGTCATAAATGCGTCACTCTGGCAGCAGACGCTAATAATGGGGGAGACTATGCATGTGTGAGGAAGGGGATGTATGGGGAAACCTCTGTACCTTCCTTTCAATTTTGCTGTGAAGCAAAACTTGTCTTAAAAAAAAAAAAAAGACAAATCCAGCCAAACTATTGCTACTAAAAGCATCTGGTTTCATGTATACTTGCTCACCTTAGAAAGTAGTATATATTGAGTGTAATTATCCTTTTGTCCTTGGGAATTCCTCTACTATGTCCCCCAACATAAGCATAAAGAGAATAACTTACCATGTAATTTTATGACTGACTTACCATTTTTTGTCCCCTTACTAAAATAAGAGACAGCACAAAATGGAAAATGACTTCCATCATCTGGGGGAAGAAGAATTTAGGATGGACCAAAGTCTTGTTGTTTCTACATGGATTCACGGGTCCCTACTCTAGGAGTGAACTTTCACAATCCTACAGATGCCTTTAACTGAAGCAACTGGGAGTTCAAGGGTAGGGAGACTGTATACTTCATATTGTGGATGCCAGTCAAAATGGTTTGAAAACAAGTGATTTATGCTTCTGGGAGAAAGACAAGGCAACCTACAGAAGAGAATTAAGACTCTGGTAAATAAATTCTGGCAAATGTAAACAAAACTTTATTACAATGGAAATTAAGGTTGTAAAATGAATCACTTGATAATAACAATGCATGCTAATGCATAGGTTCTCTTCTAACAGTTTCAGGATACATTTAAGCTTATTACTAACTCTTTAGGCCTCCACAGCCCTCTAACTTAACCCCAAAGAAAGAAAAACCACTGAGGCAAAAATTACTAAGGGTGGTGTCAGGAAAAAACACACACATACACACATATGTATACATATATGTACATATATATAGTCTATATCCCCCTCCTCCAATCAAAAGCCTCCCATTAGAAATACTTATAATTGTGGTGACAGCTAATGGGCAATTTCCTTTAGACAAGAGCCAGACAGGCCTACTTGTCACAGTTGGCAATGGGTGTGTGTCCATTTAGCCTGTGGTGGTGTCCAACCCTCTTGTCAAGAGAGATTCACTTGTAGCCAAAAGCATCCATGCAACTTAGTTATTGGAATAAAATATTTTGATTATCTACAATTGGCAATAAGGTGCTATACATAGTAGAACTTTATAATTTTACTCACTTCCCATATGAAAAATAGTGAGAAAATGAATATTTGGTCTCTACAACTAGCAATCAGACTATATAAGGCTATTTTTATATGCTGTAAGGTTCATGCCAGGATTGACTCATTAAAGCAATCTCATGGATAATCATCAGGATTTTCTTAAATACTCCCATAAAGTGATTAAGTATATTTCAGTGAATCTTAATTTTATATATGTGTATGCTTGTGTGTCTTCTGGCTTGTGACAAATAATATTTTGTGCTGTAAATGGTAGTCAAACATTTTAGAAGTTATAGACCTAAGCTACTCAAACACTAAAATTGCCAACTGAACTTCTGTAAGTAGTATTTTAATTTTTTTAATAGCTGTAATTATAGGCTACATATTTTCCCATACCAAGCCTAGCCCAAGAAGCCAAAGGACAATGAAGGCTATTCCAGTCGAATCAGTAGTGAGAAGAGAGGATTTGTAAGAAATATATGAATAAGTTCACTTGCACAGAAGTGGGAAAAGACTAAGGCATTTGTTACCTCACCTGTTTTGGGGAAATTAAGTGAAAATCCACAAAACACTCCAAATTCAGTTCTCCAGTCATGCTAGCTAATACCTGAGCAAATTTAGTTGATGTTAATCTGTATATTTCTAACTTCATAAATCATGACTGCCTTCATGAAATTAAAATATTTGATTGTTTTTCTAAAAATCTTTAGCTTATTCTCACCACTAAAATTTTCAAGCTCCAAGATCTATTAACTTGGCCAGAGGTGTCTATTTTCATTGAAGTGTCTGTAAATACCAAGTAGTCAAAGGGAAAGTAACAACGAGGCAGTCAATTTCAGGTCAGATGTTATTTTATTACGAGATCTCCCAAAGAGTAGCAATAGCACACCTCTAATTAAAGGACTTTTTTTCAAGTGCTTAAATCATTCTACAGTATATTTTTATTTTCTTAAATAATTAATTTCACAGACATTTATTGAGAACCTACATTATGTCAAGCATTGCTGTAGGAGCTAGGGATTCAGAGATCAACATTCCCTTTCTCAAGATGCTCTTGGTCTTAGTAATACAAATATGAAAATTTATACTTTCAGTATAGTATACTAAGCATACAATAGCAATATGTACAAACTGTCATATTTTGGTCTATAAAGGAGAATATCCAGGAAAGACCCCAAGGAGAACATGTATTTCTGCATAAATAAAGCAAGTAGTTGAATTGTTAACAGGAAAAGAGGGAGGAAAAAAAGAGGACCATTGGGTGGTGATGCTTAGAAGAAAAGTTTGAACCAGGTCATGAAGGATATTAGACACTGTCTTTACATATGTGAACTTCATTCTCTACGCAATTAAGGCCTTTAACTAGAAGAGTGATTTAATCAAACTTCATCTCAGAAAGTCCATTTGGGCTATCATTTAAAGAATGGCATCAAGGGGCAATGCTTAGCATCAGGCAAACTGATAGAGACGCCATTGTAGAAATTCTATTGCAAATAATGAAATCACCAAATAAGACCTTGACAATTATGTTGGAAAAGATGTTAAGTAATTCCATATATTTTGAGGGAGGTGTCCAATCTTCATGAGTAACTTGACACCAGTTGTGAGGGGCAAATATTTTCTTAAATTTAAACTTCTAATTGTTTTGCTTTGGATGATTGGATGAGTGTGAAGATGGTGTTTCTATTAACTATAATTAAGATTGAAGAATTAAAGTAGGTTTTAGGGTACAATGAAAACAATTTAACTTTTTGATATTTTGTGGTAGAGTGTGAGAATGCCCATAGTGAGTTTGCAATATAAGGCTTAAGAAAAACATGCCTTAGGTAGGACAAAAATGGAGTTATCAAGACATAGCTCTCGGATACAGATTGTAAGTACAGAATAAGAATAAAAGTTCAGGAATAGAAGAATGAAGAATATTCATGTTTAAAGGGTTGGTGGAGGAAGTGTTCATTTAACAATGTTAGAAAGTGTTTAGAAAATTATGAAGGAAAAATCAGGAAAGAATGATATCATGGAAGTCAATTCCTCCAAAAACCTGTTACTCACAAATTACAGGATTCTTTTTTACCTCTAAGATCCTTCAAGAAAAATATTAGTCCTTAAAAAGAAATACACACAGAAGAAGATACAGAAATTAACCTGGGAATATACTATCAGTCTTGAATTCATGAGTAAACAGTGTATAAATCCTAGAGAGAGATTCTGTTATCAGTCACTGGGGAACATGAAGGAGAGAACTAGGATCAGTGAAGTCTAACATTTGAGGGTTTGTTTTAAATGTACTTCAGAATATGCATATGATTATATCCTATTAATTCTATAATCTTTATATGTTGTATCTCTAATTGGTTTAGGCAGATTATCTGCTATATTCCGATTTGACAATACTGTAACTAGGTCGGCATTGCAGTTACTCAGAGGCCTATTTCTGTTCCAATGGGCTCCATACCTTGGAGCATTTCTGTAATTATTCCTTATTTTCAGAATTTTCAAACAATGTATTCATGACTTTTATATGGGTAGACAAGCATGCAGTGAATTTTCTATCGTGGTTTATGGATCCCAGAAGAGCTCAGAAGCCAGTAACATTAGAAGACTTCGGTGCTTGATGTTTAACTTTTCTTTTTTATTTAAGTAGACAAATTCCTTCAAGCATTGTTTTGAAATCACAAGGACAGTAGCTGCCCTAATTTTAGACTAATGTATTTTCTCTAAGTAGGTGACTCTTCAATAGTGGTCTTTTGTTACTGGAAATTTTGTACCTAGATTTTATGATTACATTTAGCTATTATGCCACTTACAGCTGTTGTTTAATTCAATACCAATTTTGAAATGATTTCATTGTTTAATATTTGTAATACTTTAGTTAAATCAGGTAACTGATTTAAAGGATAATATGTAACACAACTATTAATTTTAGAATATTAAAACAAGATTCTGAATTAAAAATCAAATATAGCAAGCAGATAAATATCTGTAAACATTTTCATTCTGTTAAATTTGCAAATAAGTACCATATGGAAAGAATACATAATCGTCCTATACCTCTCAACTGCTAACATATGAAGAGACAGTCAAATGTATATCCTCAGAAGTTTCACCTGCTACTTCTACATGTATATACTCACACTAAACATTCATGGCTGTTACTTATTGACTCAAACAATTTAAATTCTAATTATTTGTTTTTAAGACCTACAAAGAATACAGTTCTCAAGGGCATTAGGCTGAGTTTTTTAAAAAAATCTCAAAAATGCTCAGCATCACTAGTCATCAGAGAGATGCAAATTAAAACCATAATAAGATTCTACTGCACACCAGTCAGAAAGGCCATGATAACCAAATGAACGAACGACAAGAGATGGAGAGGATGTGGAGAAAAGGGAACCCTAGCGCACTGTTGGTGGGAATGCAGACTGAGGCAGCCACTATGGAAAACAGTATGGAATTTCCTCAGAAAACTAAAAATGGAACTGCCTTTTGACCTGGCAACTCCACTGCTGGGATTATACGCTGAGAATCCTGAAACACCTATTTGAAAGATCCTATGCACCCCAATATTCATAGATATTTACAATAGCCAAATGCTGGAAACAGCCCACGTGCCTATCAGTAAATGAACAGATCAAAAAACTCATACTTTTACACAATGGAATACTACGCAGCAGAAAGAAGGAGTCCTACCCTTTGCGACAGCCTGGATGGAACTGGAGAACATTATGCTAAGTGAAATAGGCCAGGTGGTGAAAGACAAATACCATATGATCTCACCTATAAGTGGAACGTAATCAACAAAACAAACAAGTGAGCAAAATAGAACCAGAGACATGGAGATAGGAGCAAACTGACAGTGACCAGAGGGGAGGGAGGAGGGAGATAATGGGGGAGAGAAGAGGAAGGGTCATTATGGAATGTGTATATAGGACCCACAGACAAAGACAAAGGGGGATAGGATTGAGGGTGGGAGGTGGGGATGGGTAGGGTGGAGGAGAGTAATGGGGAGATAATGGGGACAACTGTAATTGAACAACAATAAAAAAAGAAAAAACCAAGAATCATGAATTGTATTATTCCTTTTATATGTCATTCTCAAAGGGACGACAATAATAGAAATAGAGAACAAATTATCAGTTGTCAAGAATTAGAGAGAGTTGTGGGGAGAGGGATGAATTTAACTAAAAAATATAGTATGAGGGAGATCTTTGTGGGGATGTGATAATTCTATATGTCAGTTGGAGTGGGTAGTTGATTAAAGGAATATTCTCATGTGATAAAGTGACATGGAACTATAAGTACACATTATGCAAAAGAAAAAAAAGCATGAACAAACCAAAGCACAGTGAAATATTTTTCAACTAACACAAGATCATTTTTTGGTAGGACTATAATTCACATAACTTGAAAACTTAGCATCTTAATGATGTTTTCCTAGACAGTGTTAAAATAAAAAATACATGAAAAGCAAAAACCAAAACTGAAAGTGAAAAGAAGACAAATTTTTCTTGACATGGAAGATATATAATGCAAATGTAACAATTTAAATCTCTAAGCAATAAAGCTGGATTTAAAATGTCAACAAAAATATAAATGCACAGACACATACATCTATACAGAGAGAGAGAGAGACTGAAAAGATAGCCTACATATATATTTTTCTTTTCTTAGATCTACTAATTTATTTCTTTTTTCATTGTGAAATAAGCAACACTTACAACTTTTATTGTTATAAAACAATATCAATTGAAAAATGGGCAAAGGACCTGAACAGATACTTCTCCCAAGAAGACATACAAATGGCCAGCAGGTATCTGAAAAGGTGCTCACCTTCACTAGCTATTAAAGAAATGCAAATGAAAAGTCCAATGAGATACCAACTCACACCTGTTAGAATGGCTGTTATGAACAAGACAAGTAATAACAAGTGCTGGAGAGATTGTGCAGACAAAGAATCCTCATTGGCTGTTGGCGGGAATGTAAACTGGTACCCCCACTATGGAAGACAGTATGGAGGCTCCTCAAGAAATGAACAATAGAGTTACCACATGACCCAGTGATCCCTTTTCTGAGTGTCTACCTGAAAAGTCAGAAACATATATTAGCAAAGGTATATGTTCATTGCACCCCTGTGTTCACTGCAGCATTATTCACAGTGGTCAAGACATGGAAACCAGCAAAGTGTCCTTCGATAGATGATTGGATAAAGAAGGTGTGGTTCATATAGACTATTAAATACTATTCAGCTGTAAGAAAAGATAAAATACTACCATTTGTTACAACATGGATGGATCTTGAGAATATCATGCTAAGTGAAACAAGTCAGACAGAAAACGTCCAGAACCATACGACTTCACTGATATGTGGGATGTAAAACTGAAAGCAACGCATGAACCAACAAGACAAATGAACAAACAAAAACTCACAGAAACAGACAACATCGTGGTGGTTACCAGAGGGCAGGGGTGCAGGGGTGGTGAAGAGTAAACAGGGTCGACTCTATGATGGTGGAAAAAGACTTGACTTTGGGTGGCGGGCACACAACACAATATACAAATTATGTATTGAATTGGACACTGAAATCTATATAATTTTATTGACTAATGTTGCCTCAATAAATTTAATTTTTTAAAAATGCAAAAAAACAAAACAAAACACAACTGGGAAAAACAATGAAGCAAGCTGCCAGGAATTGCTTTTCAAGCATAGGATCTACTAAAATCTCACAACAATGCCCAGTGTCCTCTGCAGCCTGGAAGTCACTCAGTGGTTATTATTAATATGAGCACCAGCAAACACCCATGTACATCATAAACAAGGACATAATAATTGTTACTTCAAGGGCTATCTTTACTCTCTCAACATTTATGATTAGTGTAGTGTCCATCATTCTTTGGTAGCATGGAAATTTATCCTAAATGTCTCAGGTAGCGTAAGTCTACATTTTATTTAATTTGCTGCTTTCAAGGCTGTCCGTTTAATTTTATTTGTGACTGTCAAAAGAAAAAGAATGTGAAATAATCATGATGATTACTCTATGTAAATTTAGGCAAGGATTTTCTGAGGCCACTTGATTTTTTTCATCTAGAAATAGTGCTCCCGTCAAGGCTTTGTCATTGTTATTTGTAACTTATGTAATGTTTTCCATCTTGAGCAATGAATAACTTTTATTTTCATACAAGAACTTAAAAGTGGTTAGTTAATACAACTTTAACTCATGTTAATGATCAGAAGTATAGATATATTTTTTAATAAAATTATTCTGACTGATAAAATTGATACGACATTTTGCCTTGGAGTTAGAATATGGTGCCATTTATGTTTCAAGCGCCCTCCAAAATTCTCGGTTGATCTGACTATGACTTAAATATTGAATGTATTCCTGGTGGCATGCATGTACAGATATGAAAAAGCAGATGGCAGACTTCCTTTGGCATATTAAAGGGAAGAGATTAATTTTAAATAAAGACAGAATACTAAATGTGCCAAGAAAAACAGTCACTAATATTCATGCTAGTGTTCCAACCTCAAAATTTTCCACATATCTTTTTTCACTACACATAAAATTCAGCAGATATTATTAAAATATTCTCAACACAGCAGCCCCTCTCCATCTTACTTGAGGCCAGACCAGAGTTTTACTACGGGTTTCTACACCAGGACATTATGTTTGGTACCTATTTCTTGCAATCAGTCACTTTCCAGAAGAGCTTCAGGCAAAATTGTGACGTTGTAGAGGAATCTTCAGAGCTTTTCTATTTACTTCTATGTGACAGATCTGCTCCTATCAAAGGCATCCCGACTGTCTCCTTATGTCCACACGACCAATAAATCCACTTAGTTCCATCCCTTGTTATGATTCACACGCATTGGGTCTTACTTATCCACACCGATCTTTGCTAGTCACCAGCCAAATTAACCTCTCCTAAGTCCTACTCAAGTGGTTTACATTATATATCACTGTAATTTTTCAATTCATTTTCCTGGTAAAGGAATGACTACTACATCTCTTCAAGGCATATGTTTATACTATTAGGGATTGTTAAGGCTTGGGAGAATGTTCTGGTTTGCCAGAGGGACATTTTATGGCAGGAAGAAGGATTGTTTGACATCTGTGTTAGTTTGGGTCCTCCAGGAATCAGATACCAAGGAGTCAGAAGTAGACGATGTTTATTGGGGAGCATCCCTGTGAAAAATAAAGGGGAGGGAGAACAGGAATAGTCAAGAACCTTGACATTGGTGAAGGCCTGACACTTGTGAGAGGAGAAGGGGGAAGAAGGAGTATTGAGTAGAAAGAGTCTGAGACTGGGGTGCTCTCCGCGAACGTCTGGGGCGGCCCTATACGAGATTCAGCGTGAAGATTTGGCAGGACTGGCTAGGCCCCAGCCACTCCACTGACCTTGGTCATTGGCCAGAAGCTGCCAAGGAAGCTGTCCTTGACCTGAATGAACAGCATGCTAGATCCCCAAGGCACTGTGGCTAAAGGCCATCAGCTAGATGTGCTCCTCTTAGAGAATTCTTACGTGAGAGATCTGAAGGAAGGGACTGCTGCAAATTCCTCACCTATAACTACATACTCGTTTTAAAGCTCTGTGAGTATGTATTTCTTTCAGTATGAAGTGGCTTTTTTGAATTTACATGGATAGGTTCACTATTTCATTTCTGTATTTTTGTCTAAGTTTTGACAGTAACAAATGAATTTAGTCTTATCCTTGTTGCTTTGTTTTTCATTTTATTCAGTTCTGCAACTTACTTACTTCTCTTCTTTTGTTCATTATTTAATTATTTTATATTAAGTAGGCAGTTCATCGCATACATATACATTGTTCCTTATTTGAATAGGCAACAAATGCACTTTGGAGAAAAAGTGTACCCCACTTTTATCTGTAGTCTAAGGCCCAACTAAAGGGATCCTTTATTGATTTTTCCCACAAATCTATAAGCTTCTAGCACATGCTGTGATCTCCCAGCTATACTGCAAAATGTGCTCACAATACCTACATTGCTTTATATACTGTACTTTGAAACCCAACTAACATGAGAATCCTTCCTGCATGATTTTACATATCTTAGTTCAAAGACATCTAGGTGAGTGAAATCCATTCTTACAGAGCAATGATAACGAAATATTGCACACGCAGCGGTGGTTGGCGTGTTTATTCAATAAAAATGCTGTCACACTCCCATAATTGCACTGCTTGATTTGCAGTGCCCGTGTCTATTATATTTCCTGCATTACCGATGGCGATGTTTGATTAATGTCATGTGACACGGATGCCTTGTATTAGAATTTTAAAAACTATAGATAAGAAAATGTAAATTAGGATCTTAAAGTGTTAAGACAATTTAGGCAAACAGAATAATGAGAAGTCCCTGCTAAGTGTATCTATTCTTCCAGAGCCTTAGGTCTTCAAAATAACTCTGCACGAAGAAAGAGCTCGAGCTATTTCTGTTTCGTGCTCAGCAGGGATTAATATGGCCAGAAGTAGCAGAATTTGGAATGGGATGCTGGGTGCAAGCTGATTGACCAGCCTCCTGCCTAGACGGGGTTTGGACTGACTATAATGCTTTCGGGCCTTTACATTCCTTCTTTCCTGTTTAATCTGCTTATTTTCATGACAAGCTTTCCACGAAAGCTGAGAAGAACTGCACATAAGATACAAGACAGAGATGAAAGAAGGGAGAAAAGGTAAAAGATAGGTTGGCAGACATACAGATCGAATCTAAAAAGAGGATGGCAAAATGGAGAGCAGAAATAACATATTGTGAAAAGAGTCTTGAAAGAGCCATAGACTCGAGATCACTTATGGCCTCTGAGAAGTAGTGAATTACATTCACGCCAACACTCTACCATTGGCCATCTCGGGGAAGGTACTTTTCTTCACTGTGCTTTATCCTGAATACAGTTATTGTTTAAATTATAAATGATAATACATGTAAGATGCCTGGAACATTGCATGGTATATAAAAAGGATTCTATAAATGTAATCTATTAAGTACAAAAACGATAAAGGCATGGTAGGGATTATGGTTCAAAGATTCTGGGGAAGGGAGCTTCACTCTATACAATAGAACAGTGCTTCCCCCCCCATTTTCACATCAGAACACACACACACACACACACACACACATGGTACTACTGATGTGGCTCCCTATAGGAAACTGGAGGAAACTCAGAGCCCCAGGCAAGGTGGCTGGCAGACATTGACAACAGTCCCAGCGGCGTCAGCCACCCCAAGCCTTTTGTGCTTGCTCTGAGGCCAAAGGGATTCGTGTTCCCTGATATGCCAGTGTGCTGTGGCACATCAGCTGGGAAGCTCTGCAGAGCAGTGAACTGAAAAGCTGAGCCACTCAGCTCTTTGCCACCTGGAAAGGCATTCGACCGGAAGTTATAGAAACCCTCAGGCCATAAGAATTCTAAAGTGGACAGGGCAGGTCTTGTCTTGCAGCTCAACAGTGCCCTCAGATACCCTCTTTCCCATGTCTCCTATCTCTTCTCACCAACAGAGACTTACCACCGGATTTCAAGTTGCCATGTTCGCCAGCCTGGGTTATGTCTATAGCTTCTAAGGGAGCTCCCTCTCTCTGCCTTTGTTTCCCTAGTGTCTGTAGTTACTATAGCAGCCAGGGGGTTATTTTATGACGAAGGTTATGTGCTGTCTTCCCTTATCCCTAACAGGAAAGCCAGATGTTTACCCCTGTGCAAAGGCACACGGGATCAGCTCTGCTCTGAACTTATCTCCACTACTCTGTTCCCAATCATGAAACCCACTCTTTATGCCTTTGGTGTGATTGCTTTTACCTCCAAACACCACATATTGACCCAGACACTTCTGTCTTACTATGTACGGTTTGTGATGGGTAGTTTCATGTGTTAACCTGGCCAAGCTATGGTGCTCAGTTGTCTGATCAAACATCCGTTTAGATGTTGCTGTGACAGTATTACTTAGAGGAGATTAATATTGAAATCAGTAGACTCTGAGGAAGGAAAATTGCTATTCACAATACAGGTGAGCCTCATCTAATCAGTCAAAGGAGAAAAGGCTGGAGTCCCCTGAAGAGGAAACAGTTCTACCTCCAGACCGCCCTGGGACTCAAGGCTGCAATATCAATTCTTTTCTTTTAAATTTACTGGGGAGACATTGGTTAACAGGATGGCAAAGCCACTATGGAAAACTATGGCAGTCCCTCAAAATATTAAGAATAGGGCTACCATATGGCCCAGCCATCCATCCCTCTTCTGGGTATTTACCTAAAAAACTCAAAAACACTTATTCACAAAGATACATGCACCACTATGTTCATTGCAGCACTATTCATGGTTTCTAAGACATAGAAACAATGTAAGTGTCCTTTGATAGATGATTGGATAAAGAAGATGTGGGGCGTATATGCCATGAAATACTACTCAGCCATACGAAAAGATGAAATACTGCCATTTGTGACAATGAGACTTCTTGGAATTTCCAGCCTCCCGCCTGCCCTACAAACCGCGAGCGTTGTGTCAGACAATTCCTGAAAACCAAGGTCCCTCGTCCCTACGAATACAGCCCATTGGTTCTGCTTCTCTGCAGAACATTGATCCGCATTTACACCACACACCACTGGCGCATTTCATCCCCTTTCTCTGTTTTGTCTGTCTGTATTTTGGCTGTCCTCTCCCACTAGACTACAAACTACATTTAGGCAAGATTTTCCCCCCTCCCCATAGCTTCAGAATAGTGCCTGGCACAGGGCCTGTTCCAATAAATGTGTATCGAATAAAAATAAAGTAAATCATGATGGTCCTTTGCTCCTAGTCCTTCAATACCTTCCTCATTCAAGGTAACTGAGATGCATGAAATGGACAATGAGGAAGCGAAATGGAAAACAGGAGAAATTCAGGGAATGGACAGACACGACCAACAACATTTAGGGGCATGCAGAGGGTGAGTAAACTCAAAATAAAAAGTGTTCATGTGTGATCCAGAAAGGAGGCATTTCGCAGACAAAGGAAAGTGGGGATGTAAAGACATTTGGGGTAAGTTTTATTAAAAATGGAAAGAAATGACTTTAGAAACTAAGTAGGCTTTAAAAGCTAGTTTTGGACATACATAAATTGAGGTGGTAAAAACTTATATAAGCATGGGGACCTGACTTCTACTGCTACTTAGCTGTGTGACCATATGCAATGCATTTAGTATTTCGATATTTCCCTCGGCTCTACCGGGAGCGCTGTGATCTGTACTTTACTTCCTCGGCACCGTCCCCCACCCCCTCCAAGATGGTCAGATAACACATGCAAAAATATCAAGAAAAATTAATACACAAAACTACAAGTCATTCTTATAGGAATGTTTATAAAAGTAATAGTGGTAAGATAATGATTTGGGCATGTACTGTATTAACTTCTGAATACAGAATAGCCAAAAAATCAAAATTAAAAGAGTTATCAAGGTAAAAAGCCAAGACAGTGATGAAACGGCAGAGCACAGAGAGCAGGACTTTGGTGCCCCGTTTCTCAGAGAGGGAGGGGGGCAGGCGCAGAACTTCCTCTACGTGTGCCAAATGCCTGGAAAAACTGGTATTTTTCACTACTTTGGAGAAAATTGGAAAGAAAACTGCAAGGCTAGCCTCTCGCTCTGAGACTTACAAATATGCATCATTAAATGTTATCGCACAGTTGTTTCCCCCAGAGATGTGTTTCAAGTGAACGGTGTTATCTGAAATGTATTATTTGGCTGCCACATCTTGAGGTAAACTTGATTGGAATCAGGCTGTCCAGCGTAGTATCATTAGTCTCCTAAAAAAGCCAAATTACTCTTTACTTCTTCAAAATGAACTACGATCATGATTTTTGACAAACTGCACAGAATTGATAACTCGATGCTGAGTATAAACTATGTACTTCTTTTGAGTTATATAGAAGGAGTTCAAAGGCATTGACAAATATAACAAATCACAGTAAGTGTGTGAAGGAAAAATATGGAACAGTGAAATGTTGTTGAGACAAAGACAGGGAGAGAAAACACCTTGTTCGTGGTTTTGGAGAAAAATGAGGGTTGGCTTCATGACGGCACAAAATTCAGACTCTATTCCGGTTTGATGTTTAATATACTAAAGTGCCCATTAGCCAATTTGTTATTAAAGATTTTGCAAATCAAATCTGCCCCTTTCTATTTAATATCAGCAATCTATATCTTAAGTCTAGTTCATAAATTGATCAAATCTTAACTATAGTTTACAAATCTATCAATAAATATTTATTGTAATTTTTTCTTGTGTATTTAGAACCTTGAAGGCCTTTTGTGAGACAAATATTACTATTTGGCGGCAGAAGCAAGCACTGCACACAGATAACCTTGGCCTTGCATGACCATGTTTGCGTCCCACACTAGACACACAATGTAATAAATTGTTGGCAGCTGACACTAAGTGTCACAGAATGTGAACCTGGGATTGGCTCATACCCTACCTCCACTGGGGCTGAGATCTCGTTAGACTGTTCACACGAAGATTTGCGCCTTTGTGAGCTAAGATCACTACAATTGCTGAAAACTGCCTTCGGAGTAGAACAGTCCACTGGTGGAATATTTATGTTTGGGATGGAAACACATAGGGAACTGTTCCACGCATGGAAATGTGGCCCAGCCCCCACTCGGAAAAGCCAGTGGGGAGTGAGGTTCGGAGGGCAGGAGCCACGCCCACAGACAGGTTCTCCCAGGGGGAATCAGGCCTGCATTGTACCTAGACCGCTATGAGGCTTGCTCTCACCAAAGATCCCTCACCCTGAATTGAGGCAGCAAATGTTTACCGAAGTGTCTTTAACTCCCTAAAATCTGAGCTAGACCTCCCAAGTATGGAGTATAACCGGTTCGACCACTTTTCCCTTTACATTTGCAAATATCCTTCTTTGATGTATTTAGCAACATCCTCTCCTTTGTTGTCTGTAAAAGGTAACCTCCCCAAACAAACCTCTGCATAGTAAATGAGGACCATCCTCGATGTAAGGTGCCTAGAAAAACAATAAAAGCCTGTCCAGGTGGGGGTTTCAGGGGCTCTCTCTCTGACTTAGAGAGTGGCCGTGCAGTCCCTTTTTCTCCACAGGATTTCTGTAGTCCGTGTGTATCTGTCTGTTGCCGCCATAACACAGGATCCTGCTGGCCAGGGTCCGCTTCAGAAACACACAATCAGTGGAGGAGAGCTCTTGGATTTAGGAAAATGCTTACTACACTTATGACTAGACATTGACACATGTACTGAAGGGGCCATAACACTCAATAAGTTGGCCTCTTATATTCCATGTAGAAAAGGACAGAATTCAGAGTATGCAGGTGAGTGGGCATTATATATTAAGAACACCTGTGAAAGCATGCGTTGGCATGAGAACTTGAATATGTACCCCTTCCATTCTTCAGGAAAACAGAATATTTAGATTCCGCTTAGAAGGTTCTTCCTGTACTACTGCATCCTAAATGTTTGACACGACACTAAGCTCCAGCAACTGCATCGTTAAAAGAAAAGTTGCCCAAGGTTACATCCATGGGCAAAGAGTTCTCGGTCACCAATGTTGAGTACTGAAAGCAAGAAGGGCCACTGGAGAAAATGAGTAGGCAAGAAAGATTGGATTTGGGGGAATATAACACATTTGGATGCAAAAAGATGACCATCTACTATGGCAATATATACACAGGAGGAGATGTCCAACTCTCAGAAAGAATTCTGTGGCTTGAGTTTTGATGAAAGGTCACATCTGGGAACACAGTGTCATGAAAAGCCTTTTGTGAATCACTTCAGGATGGAGGTAGGAAAGATGAGAGGGGGACAGAGCTTGTCCTAACTGGTAAGTAAACATTTTTCCACTGAAAGTCTCAAAGGGAAGACTAGGGATTATTATTATTTTTTAAATAAGTACCCACAATATATACAAATATATATTTGCTTAAGAGAAAAAGTAAATTTTAGAGAAAGGGTCCCTGCATTTGGAAGAGCAGTAAAGACAGCATCAGCTGGTTTCCTGCGTTTTAGAATTCTGTCTCACCCGCATGTATATTCAGAAAGGAGTTACAACTGAATTGTAATTTCAGATCCAATATCAAGCTTAATTTCAGCACTATTGTCATAGTTCCCAAACACTTGTCTCATCAGGACCCTTCAGGCTGCGGCGGCACACTTAAAATGATGCTGAATTTCTTTGTTTCTGTCGAGCTGTGGGAAACATCTTCCAAGTTCTTTGGGTCAAACGTGATGAGCATGGCTGATGCCTGAGAACCAAGTCAACACCATTCTCAGCATTAAGCCAAAACAGCACAACAGACATTTTTTTTTTGCTTCCTTAAGATATGCTTAAAGTGTGACAGGTGGAACAGATATAGAATAAGGACTAGAACAATTCCACAGAATAGATAAACCACTTTTGAAACAAATAGAACAATCTTAGTTTTTATATATTTGAGGGCAAAGGGAAGAAGAAATTGCAAGAAAGTATGATAAGTCATACTTGAAAATAGAATAGTATCTGGGCTAAATTCATTGTAGGAGATTTTTATTAAAGATGTTTTATAGAACCTTAGGTAGCCCATAGACATAGTTTTTGAGGGAGTGTAAGTCTCACTATGGTAAAATTTTAGACATTCCAGGCACTGAGGCTTTAACGAGAGCAATATAATTATGGCAGAAATGTTGCCAAAACGTGGCTGCCTCTTCCTTTGGGTAGGGCTATCACCGAGCCATGGTTTCACAGTCACGACTATGCATCTGGATTGCCTTTGACAGTAAGTGTGACTATGTGATGTAATTCTAGCCTCAGAATACTGACAAAAACTATATACTTGCCTTGTTTCTTCTACTGTATGTCTGGAATTGTGAATATGTGGCTTGGATATTCAGAAACCATCTTAGTGTTAACAACAACAACAAAACTAATGGAGGAGAAAATGGGTTTCATTGGCATAGAAGGAGTAGTTCAAAATATGTGTGGATGAGACCACCCAGGGAGAGTTCATAGGGTGGACACAGTGCTGGTTTAAGGGCAGAAGTTTAAGACACACCAATGTATAAGAGATAAGGGGAGGTGTAAGAAGAGCACTCAAATAATTTACAAATGAATAGCAAAAGCCCTTAAATAGAGAAAACTTGCCAGAGAAGTAGAAGAAAATGTGGTAGGGTTACAAAACAGAATTTTAAGAGGGCAATCAATATGTGTGTTACTGCCCCAAAGTACCCATTTATTTTGAAGCTTACCAATTTTTGGAATGACATGGGAAGAATATCTTCCAATAGGTGGTGAGGGTAAAATCCTGACTATTGTTTTAGAATAAGGGAAGACAAGTGAGGAAATGTACTACCTACTCTGGCTGGTGTGGCTCAGAGGATTGAGTGCTGGCCGGTGAATCAAAGGAAATGCACGGCCACAAAGGAGACAACTCTATGGAAGACTGAATGGAAAGGGAGAAGTAGGGGCTTATACAGAAGGAAATACTATGTAAGTATAAACACTGGGTCAAAGGTAGGGTATAGCTATTGGTTAAAGAAATAGAGGAAGGAAAACAACAGGAACGAGAGGTGCAGGGTTGGGTAGCTTGGTCTGGCCCTGGAGGTAGTAAGATTGAGATTAAAAATGCTGGTGAAGGAACTAAGTTTAAAGAGGAAAGGGAGATATCTGTTTCCCTGGGTGAAGGAAATTAAAGATGATGGCAGATGTTGGCAAATTTCAGTTAGAAAGAGGCATGTCCACACACAGCCCTCCTCCAGCCTCTATGTAGTGAAGTTTGAAGGGCAGGTTAGAGGACCTCTTGCTAATCAGTCAATTAACAGTTATTAATCTAGCATTTACTATATTCTAGGAACTTCAAGAAACATAGTAGCATATAAAACATTCATCACTCTTCTCTCTCTTTATAAAGGTTGTGAGGTAGTAGGAAATTTTACTAAATTTCAATTGATTGACAGTGTTTATTCTAAACTGAGCATCATTTCAGGCAGCAGTCTTCATGGAAGGGGAAATGTAGCTCTTGATGTATCTATCTCTTTCCCTGATCAAACATCCTTCATATGGAAACATCCTCTTCCCTTGCAAATACTACAGCAGTCTGCTGAATTCTTTATGACACAGCCTTAACCAAGGTGAGGATAAGTAATATGATCTGGTACAAGTTCCCATGTATCATTTGCAAGCTATTTCTGCTTGTCCTGTCTTCCAAGAAAGAGTGTTCTTTCATGAAGAAAGTGTGCCATCTAATCCGTTTCCCTCTTCTACTGTGCCTGGCAGGATATTGGGCATTTAGATAAGTAAATATGGTGCTATTCTGAAGATGATTTCAAATATATTTAAAATAATTATAATATAATGAAATAATTATAATATTTTTGGTCTTTTTTCCAAATTATTTTCTTGTTTCTCATCTTTATATGATGCAGTTAGACAAATTAAATATTGTCTAATATCTCATTTTGAACAAGAAAAACATACATCTTGTCATCCACTTAAGTTATAAATAACATCTAAGAGTCAATGTTTTCCAATTCTAAAAGAGACATGAATTCTAGTAATTCATAGCATTTATAATATGCTTTACAGTTTACATACCTTCATATTCTAAATCATTCAAAATTGGTTTTGTTAACAACCTAGGGATGCTTTTGGCTCAATGCTAGAGATATTTTCATAATGAAACTTTGCTGCCCAAGATTTGCAGGGAGCAAAACCAAGGAAAACAAGTTTTCCAGAGGGTAGCCAGTGGTTTGCTGATTCTAGGAAAAAAGTTAACATAATAAAATCTACAGGGAGGTCTGCGGAACACAAATGTCCTCAATGATTTCAGGAAAATTAGAATCTAGCTATTACTGTCATTAGATAGAAATTGACTTTTTAAAATACTTACTTGAGAACATACTCACTGATTTGAGAGAGAGAGAGAAACTCCAACCAGTTGCCTCCCACACGCGCCCTGACCACGCAGGGATAGAACTCGCAAACTTTTTGTGTACGGGATGATCCTCCAACCAACTGAACCATCTAGCCAGGGCAGAAACTGACTTTTTAATGCCCCTTTCAAGTCAATGACTTCCTGCTAGCGAATATTTTAATTACATTGTGATCATTTCAAAGAAAGAAAGAGAGGGTGACATCTACAATCCCCTTTAAAAAAGCAAGTGCTGATGTTTTTCTCTTAAGCTTACGTTAAAAAAAAACTGAAAAATTTTAAACCATGGTGGAAGTGGAAGTTTTCATTACAGTGTTCAGAATTTGAGTATTCATAGTTAAACTTAAAAGACATAATTATAGTAATTAAGTATGGAAGAGTAGGACATGTCCAGTATATTATGTCACATAGACAAATTAATAATTACCCAAGAACTTGAAACATTATATGTGTTGAATTTTAACATATTTCAAACTGATGTCTACCTTTATATTAGCAGAGCTTCTGATATCAGAAGAAATCACTCAGATATTTCAAATTATTTTATAGATAAACAATATTCCATATTAGTATTATATTTTCCTGTTTGTATATGATTTGCCACTGATAGTGCACTCACTTAGGAATAGACGAGAAACCTTTCTAGCATTTCTCTCCCAGAATGTTTAAAGTGCTCTAGCTGTGTGAATTATCATTGGGCGATATGGTACATATACGGCCGGTGCTATTTTTTAATAACTCTATAATAGCCTCTAAGTAACATTAAGTTACTTAAGTAATATTAAGTCACAATAGTTGCATATCTTTCACTTTACATTAAAAACTAGAAATCATTAAGTTTAGTGAGAAGGGCATGTGAAAAGCTGAGAAAGACTGAAAGTTACACCTCTCGCACCAGTTAAACCAAGTTGTGAAAGCAAAGGAAAAGTTCTGGAAGCAAATGAAAAGTGCTCCTCCAGTGTCCACAGGAATAATAGGAAAGCAAAATAGCCTTATTGCTGCTGTGGGCAAAGTTGAAGCGGTCTGGAAAGAAGATTAAAACAGCCACAGCATCTCCTTAAGCCAAAGCCTAATGTGAAGTCAGGCCCCAACACTCTCACTTCTGTGAAGGCTGAGAGAGGAAGCTGTAGAGGCAAAGTATGAAGCTAGCAAAGGTTGGTTCATGAGGTTTAAGGAAAGAAGCCATCTCTGTCACATTAAAAACGAAAGATGAAGTAGCAAGTGCTGATGTAGAAGCTGCAGCAATTTATCAGATCTAGCTAAGAAGGGGGCTGCCCTAAACCACAGATTTTCAAGGGTAGACGAAACAGTCCTCTGTTGGCAGAAGATAGCATTTAGGATGTTCTTAGTTCTAGAGGAAAAGTTCTAGAGGAAGTTCTGCAGCCACTGGGCTGGCTGCAAACTTCACAGTGTAGGCTGACTCTCTTTAGTGGCTAATGCAGCTGGGGACTTTCTGGTAAAGCTATGCTCATTTACTGTTCCAAAAGTCTTAGGGCCCTTAAAAACCATGCAAAACCTACTCTGTGTTTTATTAATGGCATATAAAAGCCTAGATGGCAGCACATCTTTTTATAGCATAATTTACTAAATATTTTAAGTCCACCGATGAGACTTACTGCTCAGAAAAAAACCTTTCTTTTCAAAATACGACTGCTCCTTGACAAGGCGCATGGTCCCCCAAGAGCTCCGATGGAGATGTGCAGTGAGACTGATGTTGTTTGCATGCCCGCTAACACAGCATAATTCACCGTCCATTCTGCAGCCCATGGGTCAGGAAGTCATTTTGACTTTTATGTCTTATTTGAGAAATACATTCTTTAAACCTATTGCTGTCACAGGTAATGATTCCTCTGATGAATCCAGAAGCAGTACATTGAACATCTTCTCAAAAGAATTCACCGTTTCAGTTGCTATTAAAAACATTCATGATTCATGGGAAGAGGTCAAAATATCAACATTAACAGGAGTTCGAAAGAAGTTTGGTTCTAATGTTCATGTATGACTTAGAGGGTTTTAAGCCTTCAGTGAAGGAAGTAACAGTAGATACAGCGGAAATAGCAAAAGAACTGGAATTAGAAGCAGAGCCTGAAGGTCTGACTGAACGGCTGCAATTTCAGGATAAAACTTAAAGAAATGAGGAGGTTTATTTCATTTTTCTTATGGGTGAGCAAAGAGAGTAGTTTCTTGAGATGGAATGTACTCCTGGTGAAGATGCTGCAAAGACTGTTGAAATGACAACAAAGGCTTTAGACTATTACATAAATTTAGTCAATAAAGCAAAAGCAAGGTTTGAGAGGATTGATTCGAATTTTGAAAGGAGTTCTGTAAATAAAATGTTATCAAAAAGCATCACATACTACAGGGAATTGTTTATGAAAGACAGAGTCAATTGCTATAGCAAACTTAATGTTGTCTTATTTAGGAAATTGTCACAGCCAGCACCCTGAGCAGTCAGTGCCCGTGAGCATCAAGGCAAGACACTCCGCCAGCAAAGACATGGACTCACTGAAGGCTCAGGTGATGGTTGACAATTTTTTAGCAAGAAAGTGTTTTTTTTTTTAATCAAGATATGTATAGAACACTTTTTTAGACATAATGCCTTGCAGACTTAATGGACTACAGTGCAGTGTAAACATAACTTTTAATATACACTGGAAAACCCTAAAAGTCATGTGACTCACTAATTGCAATATTCACTTTATTGTGGTGGTCTGAAACGGAAGCGAGCAAATGCTATTGGAAAAATGGTGCCGATAGATTTGTTCAATGAAGGGTTGCCACAAATCTTCAATTTGTAAAACATACAGTATCTGTGTAACACAATAAAGTAAAGCACAATGAAAGGAAGTATGTACACTCAACTTGGGAAGTTCATTGCCATCCCAAGCTATCACATCAGGTGATTTGACTACAGCCCATAATTAACACACAAAGAAAGAAACTAACAGAAATCTGTGTCTTAATAAATCAATACATCACTGTCAAAGAGCATATGGAGAACCACTTCGATAATACCACTCGAATCAGCACAAATTGAAATCTTTTAAAAGAATGAGTTGCCTAAAATTTGTCATCATTTATTACCTTTATGTGTAGAACACACAACATGATGTATTAAAAAAAAAAAGCAAGGATTTTTAGTGTCAGAAATTAGGTTTAAATCCCATCTACACGGCATACTAGTGTGAGACTAAAAAAAGTGCTTACTTGTGATTGCATACTTTCCCAGGATGGCCTTATGGTCCTGCTGTGGTAATCAGTGAGGAACCCACCCGCACGCTACAGGGGTGATGCCGAACCTCATTGGTTCAGGGTGGTGCATGGGACCAAAGTGGGACCAATAGTTCTTCCTGGAGTTGGCATAGGCTTTGAAGAAAGAAATGTTCTTTCCTCATGAGCTAGAAGGATTACTTGTTGGTAGCAATTGTGTCTCTGAGGAATAAAGCCCGCAACAGATAAAAATGGGTGTCAGAGATGAGAGATAGAGCCCTAACAAGCCGTGAGCCCATGAACGCAGCTGGGGAGGAAATCAAGCCCTGAAAAAGCAGAACTGAGAGAAAGAGACCCATAGTAAATCCATTCATGCAAGATTAACTCCAAAGACATGGGGGCTTGACAACACTAATGGTTAAGTCACAGGGTGGGTCTAAGCCCCAGATTTTGCTCCTTGTCCCCTATAATTAGAAATGTCCCATTTACTCTCCAATGTGACCTGGTTTAGAATAGTTTCTCCCCACTCATAGCTCAGTGTCTGTATCTTACCCACATTACCTATATTACCATCTTCTTCTGCATCTAGGTTAGGCTTGAAGTAAAGGGCAGCCAGCAAAACTGTAAGGGAATTAAAGAAAGGACTAAGAGATGTGTAGTTTTGGATTCTCATTACTGTTATTAGTTTCCAAATGTAGAATAGGGGCGATCCAGTATAAATTGAATAGAACCAGTCTTTTAGTTTTTGCATTTATTGAAGCAGAATTAACCGAAGAGAGTACACTTAGCCCTTGCTGGACTAGAATATAAATTGTACCCTTGATGGCCTCACACAAACATCGTAAGTTTTATGAGATCAGCGAAGTTCTGCAAGGAATGTGTTTGATAATATTTCATGTGCTAACATTTTCAAAGCTCTTGCTTAAACATAAATTGCATACATTTTTATATTTAAAACAACACTACCCGCACTTACCTGTACTCTGGCATGCTTCTCAGAATAGGAAGCGCCTGCCAACACTGTTACAAATGCATCCAGGTAAGGACACACCTCAATGTTATAGCCTGCCAGGGTGGCCTGTAGAGGGAGGTGTTTAAAGAAAAAAATCTGTGAATAATTACCCTAAAAAGCCATCTGACTGACTGAGAGAACTCATATGTTTTCTATGAGTAGCTAAGGTTCATATTTTTATTTTGGACTTAGAGTATGGTAAATAGCACACTGTTTTATGTAAATGGTATTTATTTATTATGTGGGTCTTAGATTATTTGAGGAGAGAAAATATGTAGTTTTATTCTGATACTTCAAGAGATGATGACCCAACTAAGGAAGAGATAAATGTATATAAGTGCACTCACTGACTTCAAGGTCATTGCTGGCTGCTGGTGGATGCACTGCCATGCTTGTCTCTGTGTGAGTCAATTCCGGAGGCTATCTACTTCAAAACAGGTTTGTTACTTACAAATTGTGAGTGTTCTCCGCCCAGTTACGACACTAAAACATCCAAAGACTTCCCATGATAATTAGCCAGTTTCTGTTCACTAGTCACAAACTATGAGAATTCTCATTTTCTTTTTTAGCTTTCCACTAAATTGCACAAGGACTAGTCTTGTTTTAAACAAAACGTTTAATGGAAAATCTTCATTTAAAAATAAAGCTTA
Source organism: Desmodus rotundus (assembly GCF_022682495.2). Classification (NCBI taxonomy): domain Eukaryota; kingdom Metazoa; phylum Chordata; class Mammalia; order Chiroptera; family Phyllostomidae; genus Desmodus; species Desmodus rotundus. Next base: position 14,161,893 of record NC_071399.1, on the reverse strand, counting down.
GGAAAAAGGACGCATGGACATGGACAAGAGTGTGGTGTTTGCTGGGGCCAGGGAGGCATAAGAGGACTAATGGTAATGGAAAAAATACAATAAAGATTATACCAAAAAAAGAATGAGTTAATAGTTAATAGGTAAGCTTTCTTTTAGCTTAAAAGCTAAAGCAAAATGCAAAAGGCGCGTTTGAAGCCTTATTTGCCAAACACGGTGGTCTCTGGATTTCAAGTTCAAACAGATGGAGGCAGCCCTCCCTGTCACACCCGTCACTTTTGATTATTCCAGCTACGCTCATGTCAATGTGTGACAGAGAAGGGCACAACACCTGGGGCAATAAGTATGAGCTTTCATACCCATTTTGGCCATAGAAAGGTCAATACCAGGCTGTGTCCAGCAAGGCAAATCATGGGCTCCTAATTTCCTGTAACTCCTATCACTGTTATTCCTGTGCTCCTCTCCCAATTATTCAGCTATTGAGATGGCTGGCAATGAGATAAGTTAGCTATGAACTGAACATACTTAATTACTTTTCTCTGTCATTGGAAAACTGATTTTCATCAAGGGAAATTAGACTTTCAAGTGCAATAATGAAGGAAGAAATGGAATGGCCTTTGTCAGAGTTTTCCCACATAAACATAAGAAAAATTGTCCTAGCTTATGTGGATGGTGAATATTAAATGAGTAGAGGTATGATCATTATCTTTTAATAAAAATATTGGGGTAGTTACGTGCCTCTGACAGATGGTATGTCGAATTGGTACCACCCGGCTGAGACTATCTTGTCCTCCAACAGAGGTATACACAATATATCCCAGGTTTTGACAGTCTTATTTCTGTCTCTCACTTCATATGGACCCCAGAGCACTCATTTCAACACCAAGGGTTCCCTTTCTTTGCTCTCTGGCAAAAAGTCACTGCAAAGTCTATTTAATTTGTTCCTCATTTCCTATATGCAAATCAATTCTCCAATCAGTAATAAGTGATGATGGATCTAGATGTCTTGTGTTACTATACTGGCTTTCTCAGAATGATTTGGCAAGCAGAGAAAACAATTACACCACATAGATTAAGCTATGGTTTTAATGAAAAAAATTAATTACAAGCAATTGGGAACCACACAGATTCCAGTCAGTGTTTCCTTTGCTGTGTCCTGAGAGGTAGATAGCTAGCAATAAGTTGACTGTCTGCACCTCATTCCTCATCAGAAGCCAGGACACACTCCCAAGTTAATAAATAGTGATTCCGTCACATTTCCCCCCAGGGTTATGCACATCTCTGCAAAGAGATGCAGCTAAGGGGTCCTTGCAGCTGATCTCAACTCAGTCATGCCTGCCAAGGGCATTTCTGGAAAATACTTTGAATATTGTAAATGGGTTATTTCCTGGGCAAGAAATACCTGTTTTGGATTTTAGTCCACTCCCTTTCTAAGATTTCTGTCTCTAGTAGGTAAGGGTTACCAAAAGAGCAGGTGGAGGCAGCGCCCTAACACTGGCTTTTTTCTTTTTCATGGTTTAACTCTGCTAGCCTCTTTTTATCTGTTTTTCACTGCTTTCTTATAGGGGAAGATTTGCCTATTTCAATCAGTGACTTTGAAAGAAAACCCAATTACACACGGCCATCCCTTTTCCCTGCCTCGTTTCGGAGGGTGAGCTGTCCGCGGAGGGAACGTTTACTGCACTGGGGTACTGCACAGAGGCTTTGCCTCTGGAAGGAGGAAGGGTTTAGTATCTGACCTGGTGCTTACAGTGCTGGCTGCCTGGGTTGAGGAACATGGTATTAGGGAGCCCAACTCTCTGCCAATATGAGCTCCATTCTCTAATATCAGCTTTATCTTAAATTAAGTGATCTATCGGCTCTTACACATTTACACTTTTGTCTTAGTTCTAAATCGATTTAGAACTTGGATAGGGAATCAGTATATTTTTTACATAGTGTGTATGTCCTGGATTCTGAGAGTAGTTAAAGCATTTAGCTCCTCCTGCTAAAATAACACACAGACACCAAAGTTTTCCTTTTATGGGGAACAAACTTGACTTGTGCCATTCTGTCCGAAGCCTATAAATCCTGGAAACAATGGGCACCTGCTTTGCTGATTCCACTTGTAAGTCAACCCACCACACAAAAAGAAGGTCAATTGTAAGAGTCTCCAAGCCCAGTCCTGGATGGCCTTGGGGGAGATGTCCGTGGTGTGAACATGCTTGTTCACCCACACAAAGACCTCATCAAACAGGTCAAATTCCAGGAAGAAAAGGAATATTAGCCCCAACCCCAGCTGCCCACGTCCACAGTTTTGTAGTATACTTTCAAGGGAAATAGCTCTATCATCAGTGCAGGTTATGGGAGGGTATCATTCTTCTGGAATGCACTCAAACTTTGTTTCATGTTACCCTATACAAAACATACCCGTTCAACTGTTCCATTCCAATCTTCCAACAAGTGACCTGCCTGGGTAATTCCTTCAGTGCCAACATATCTAGGAAACTGGCTGACATGTGGTTATAAACTTAACATAAACATTCCAAGCATCATCCACTCAGCTTTATGTGGGCTCTAAAGAGAAATATTCCACAAAAATTAGATATAAGTAGTTTCAGTATTATTTTATGATGTCTAGCATTTTTTAGGTTCTGAACCTTTCCATCCTTGAATCATTGGAGTCATCACAATTCAAAGTCTTTTATTCTTGTCACTCACATGGGTTTAGTTTCTGAAAAGAAATAACTTCAGCCAATGGGTAGAGAGCTTTTTAATTGAAAGTCTACTGTAGCAGCTCTATTCCGAGGAGACATAGTTTCCAAAGCTCTGGACTTAGACTGTAGAACTGATTTTATAAGAAAATGGATTTCCAGGGAGCATAAAAGAAAAAGTATGAATTCTACTTTATCAATTCATAAGGGAATTTTGGTAAACTTTTGTAAGGTTGGGAAAACCTAATTCTCTGCTTGACTTCAGAGTGTCTGAAGGATGTGTTTTGAACACGGCTCTTGGTTTCTGAGCATCACAATGGCTCTTGCCTGCCTGAGTCTCCCTCGAGCTCTAACATGCAATTCTGGCTTCGGTATGGGTTGGCGATGTTAATTTGAACTGCAGCTGTATGTTGAAGGGTAGGTCTCAAACCCAGTTTTCAAAATATAACCTACCCAAGAACTAGGGTTTTTCCAGAGCCTGGTAACTGCTCAGATATATATCGAAATAACCCTAAAACTATAATCAACAGTGATTTAAGATCAATTTACTTTTCATTTTAAAATCTCAAAGAATATGGAGGGGGATCCCAAATGTATGGCACAGAAAATAGTTTTTAAAGTTGTTACCTCTATGCTCATCTCATATTCTGACATCTTGCATTTTCCTTGAAGCTTCTCACATTTTAGTCCCTCCACATTCAATGGTGATGGTCATTATGACGATGACAATGAAAATAAGGAGGATGGATATAATGAAGTAACGTGTATTAAGTGTTTATTCTGTACCATAGAGTGTTCTAAATGCTTTACATGTGTTAACCTATTTTATTTTTTAGCTCAATAAAGTTCTAATTTTGTCTCTCTTCCTTCCCCCGTCTACTGTTCTTTCTCAAGTCTCTATCAAATTGTAACTTTTAAATAGCCTGGCTTAGTCTCTTTTTTTTTTTATCACTTCTCATTTTTACTCTTTTTAGACATTTTCCATTTTCTTTATCACAAAAGACCCAAACAAGGTTTTTAAGAACTAAATTCCCCAATAGAGTAAAGGGATTGGAGGGAAGTATAAGGATTTGTGGCAGATTGAGAGCAGATTAATAGCTCTTGTCTCTGACATACAGGATGGGGCAAAAGTAGGTTTACAGTTGTAAGAATGGAAAACACAGTTTATTCTTGTATTATTTTCCATACAAACAACTGTAAACCTACTTTTGCCACACCCGTATGTGGGTTTCTTTTCATTGTATTTTACCTTTTGAATGTACACAACATTTGGGGATGCATTTTAAATAAATATATTTATTTTCAGTAAGTGTATATGTACTCATAAGTGCATTGGTACATGGTATAAAGATCCTGTCTTAAACTAATTTTTAAATATGTTGGCATCATGGTCCCTTATGATGATCGGATGAAACTATGAGCTTTTACGCAAAGTGACATGTGATGACACACGCACTCCGTTTCTTCTGTGTAATTCACTTGATTGAAGCGGACATGTGCGCCTTACGTACAAAGTCTCTTGTACACAAAGGTATTTTAAAATACTTTTCTGATTCTTTTTGTTTTTCACGTCACATAATTCTTCCTCCTAAAATACAGATTTAATCAAATAAATGAAATGGGAAAGTACATTTCAATTCCAACCTAAAGTAAATTTAAATAATAAGGCTACTATTTGGCATGGATACAGTATTGAAATTCTAACAAGATCTCTGATATAACCATGAGTAAGTTTTTTGTTTGTTTTTGATTTTGTTTGTGTAAAATCCATTGCATTTTGACTCTTAGCTGTAACGGCACGATGGTGCTGAAATCGCTGACGCACACAGGCCTGTAGCTGAAAATGGCATGTGGGCTCCCACTGCTGATGCGGCTTGACGGTGACAAGCTTCTGTCCAAGGAAGCCGGGATTCTCCAATACGTCCCGCATTGAATTTATGCTCTAACGTTTGTTTTCTCCTGGAGTGAGTGAAGCTCGATTTGGCAAGTCTCTGCCATCGATGGCTTCGTCAGCAAGAAAACGCGTATGAACCCATGTTTCAATGCTGAGGTTGGCTGAGATAAAGTAACCTCAGAGCTCGGAAAGCGCTATGCACTGCGTCCAAGTATCTGAAGATTTCTGTCCGCAGCCCAGTTGCGAATGCGCGGTGCCTCAGCATTGTCTCTTCCGGTCTGCTCTTCCAAATGGCAGATTAGCCAAACACGCTCGTGAGTTTTTTGGCAGCATGACTGACGCTATTTATGTGACCTTGAACCAAAAGATTTCCCTAACTTCTGAAGCTACATGTGCCCATCAATTTTGGAGAATTGCTAGTGAAACTGTCCCCAGACAATTTTTCTCAGAATCATATATTTTATTTAAAATGAGCAATAAAGATTTGTTTGCAAATTTGACAATAAATGTCTCAAAGATTGTTCTCTGAAAATTCAGTACATTTTGTGTAAGAGAGGAGAACATTGCGTTGAGTATCTATTTCCTGAGAAAATCTCTCAAAATGATGGGAGTTCGAGGGTCAATCAGATGAACTTGCTTGCTAGTAAATAAAATATATTTTAGGATTTCAAGCACTTTTTTAGTGCCATCTTATACAGATGTGGAAAACCAATGAGTATGTTGCAAGATATCATTATTGTTTCACTTTTTGTGTTCTGATTAAGTAGCATCATAACCAATTATCCCATGATTTACCTTATCATAGTATAATAAATGTCAGAACTTCTGGAAATTGCTGTTTCAATGTTATTTTGTTGTTCTATACATGTCCAGGGCTCACAGATTCACCAAGTTCTCTTCAGAAATCTGGGGCTATGTATATCTAACCTTGTAGAATAGTTCAAGTTTACATAATGGTAAATCCAAAATGTTGGAAAAATAACATCTTTTTCAAAACAAACTTTTAAAAGAAATTCATGGTCAGGTATACGTTACAATGAAAAGATATCGTTTTATTCATTTATTTTTGTGGCCTTTAGGGCATTTGACAAGAATCTGATATACAAGAAGGGTTTTAGCCTTTTTGTTAAATCATACCTGTCAATAAAAAAAGCTGACTTACATAAGCTGTACTCACTGTAGCAGGAAGAATAACGTCCACATCCTAATCCCTTGAACCTTGAATATATTATTGGACATGGCAGGGGGTTTTCACATGTGACTAAATTAAGGGTTCTGAGGTGGACAGATTATCCTGGACTGTCTTGGTGGGTTCACTGTACTAACAAGGATTTTCATAAGGGCAGGGGGTGGCAGGAGGGTCGGGGTCAGGGTCAGGGAGAGATGTGAAGAAGCCACACTGCTAGATTTAAAAATGGAGCAAGAGGCCACAGAACAAGAAAGAGAGGCAGCCCTTAGAATCAGCAAAAGGCAAGGAAATGAACTAACAATAAATAATAACATTCTGTGTAGTACCATATACTTCTGGAAGAAAAATAAAATCTAGATGGCATAAAGTCATATATAAAAATTATTTTGGATTGGTCTGTTTGTTTTTGTAAAACATTTTTATAGAAATAGAAGTAAATAGAATAAAAGTAACATATAACTGTATATATATAATTTTGTACACACACACACATTAGTGTGGGTATTCATGATCCACAATCTGTGTACAGGAAAAGAATGTTAAGCCCAGAGATCATATATGACATGATGAAGCTCAGAGCTGAGATAAAACCCAAATTGTCTTCTTAGACTTTTACGTACTACGATTTCACACTGCCCAGCTGTGGGGGAACTTTGTCTAGCAGAGCTCTCCTGGCTGCCACGGATGATAATAAGTCTACCAAGACATGATCTGCTTGGACAGAAAAGGCTGACCAATCTCTCAGAGGAGAAAGGTCTCAAGCCTCGCTCTTAATGGGCTTTTATTGAGTTTAGCTTGCATAGGGATGCATATCGAAGAAAGGCGGTACAGTTTACAGATAACATTTCTGGGATCATGGGGGTCCTTTTGAGTCAGGGTCTGGTAGACAGAGTGATGCCAATTGGCCATAAAACCTGAGGGAACAAACTTATTTTGTGCTTGGACCCTTAATATTTAAATTGAGGGCATTCTTCACAAAGCAGGTTTCACAGGATTTTGTGCATTCTTTCTCAGGCCTGATTGCTCCTCTGCCAGGAACTGCCAGTTCCGGCACAGGGCTGTACCCCCTGTTGGCATTGTAACAGGCCTCAATGGGGGGGGGTGGAGCAAAGCAGCCGAGAGATTAGGAGACCTTTTACAGATAGAATGAGGACTCAGGCTATGACAAAGCCGAGGGGTGAGGGTCTTTTGTTCCTCCTCCATAATCCCCTAAGTCCTTCCCTGATGGCCCCTTCGTGACTGTGCCTATCTTGGGTTGTTCCTTTCTTGAGGAATCTTACCCATCATTGACTATCCAGCCATCCTCCAGGGGCCAAGTAGGGTGAAGTAAAGGGGGCAGAGGCAGCATCCACACTGGGAGGATAAGTTTTATCTCCTTAGTGGCTTATGGTCCCAAGGTCCCCTGCCTTGGGGCCTTTTCACCTGTCAGTGGGGTTACAGCTTCTGAAACCAGGCAGGACGGTTCCCCACACCCAGCTACAGAGATCCTAATTTTCTTTTAGACTGAAAACAATGCTAGTTGAAAATAGCTTCTATGTGAATTATTTTGTTTTAATGACATAGAGAAGAATAATAGTATCAATATTAAACTTTCCTTTCATTTTATAACTATAGAAGATCAGCATTTTGAAAATTGTGAGAAGGCAGAGCAGTCTCTTATGCATCGACAATTTTTGTACATTTTAAGCACAAAGGTTTTAATTCTACAGTTCTTGCTCTGACAAAAATCTCATTTAACTCATGGATAATTTTGCCTCGAAAGTCTGCTATCTCAGCAATAACAACTTCTTTTAATAGTTGAAACATATGTTATGGTGTATTTTTACTTAGCAATGTCAACATACAAATTCACCACCAACAGAGGACCAAAAATTATGTCTTAAGAAAAATGTTTTGTTATTAAATATAATTATAAACAAAATTAATCATGATTGCAATCCAATTAATTAATCATAATCAACTTTAGAGTTATGTGATTTGATAGGATTTTTTTCTAATCATAAATTATAAGGAAATAATTATTTTGAGGTATCCTGCACATACCTCGTGCAAAGTGCTGCCTCTTCAGCTTTATGGTGACTTTTCGCAGTTTAGTGATGATATTAACAGCAAAGCCCCCTGTTTGTTGGTCACCTGCTGTGACAAGTGTTGTGCTTAATGCTTCAAGCTACATTCCATCCAAAACACTTGGTTCTCTTTGGTTCTGCCTTAATTATTTATTCAAACATTACCTTTCCATCATTCTTTTTTATCTACCTTCTAGAACTCCTGTTAGCTGTTTTTCAAAACTCCATCTTTTCTAAAATTTTTAATGTTTCTGTCATACTTCCAAGATCTGATGTGTTGAGACCTCAGGAAATTTCTTGCCTTGTTTTCCAACTGACTAATTCACTGTTAACTGTGTCTATTTTGTTAATTTCCCCCTGTATGGTATTTTTCCTCAGTGCTAAAATTTTTTAAGTCCATTATTTCCAAATAATTTTGTTGTATGCATGCATGCTGCTGTCATATCTTTTTGAATGTAAGGAATCTTCACTAATATAAATTCCTACGTGTGGCATTAACTTTATTTCTACATGTGTTGCCTCATTTCTGTCTTCGTTTTATGGACTGTAAAGCACATTCTGAAGTGAACCAATGCCCAGTCTTCACGGACTTCTAGCCATAGGAGAAAGAGAGATACACTAGGTACATCACCATCAGTGATGGACGTGTCATTACAAATCATGGTGAGTTCTAGGTGATGACGACAATGATGACGATTATGATGATGATAGGGAGAGAGATAAAGAACGAAAGACTGGGGGAGAAAGGAATAATCTGGGTCATGAATGAACTCTGACTTTTGGAGCACAGCCAACTACAAGCCTTAGACTACTACGCTGAACCATTTCATAAGAGACACATATAATTTACTGTTTTTGTGGGGTCTCTTTGTTATCCTAGCTCAGATTGGATCTTGCCTAACTGGGTTAGAGAAACAGATAATTACTCCAGATGGCTGGTGGTGTCTCAGAAATGCAAAAAACACCTGAGGTCCAAATCCACACCTACCTTCAGCAACAGTCAGGAAACTGAACCCATGACTGGGCAACCATGTACCAAGGTAAAAACTTGGGATATAATCTTACTAAAGGCAGATGATGACACTGAAACATGGAGACCAACTCACTCTGCTCCGGTGATCCATTTTCTCACATTCACTGGGCCTGTGGCCAGACCTAAGCTAGGGATTAAGTACAGAGCCCTCAGGGCCACTTTTCAGTTTACCAGTGACTCAGCCTTGGCATTGGTCCTGGACACTCTCCTTTTCAATAGTTCTTTCCTCTCATTTAGTCCACTATTGCTTTCTTCTTCAATGTAATTACATCTTTTTATACAATGTTGGGAATTGCTCACGTTTTCTAGTCCTCCTCTAATTGAGATCCAATGCCTTCATGCTTTAAAAAAATATTTGTATATATTATCATTTTTTTTGTCAGTTTACTTGGGATATCAAGTTCGTGACTTATTCTTACTCCACATTTTTGATGATTTAATTAATGCATTGTTTTTGAAAATACATTTAAGGTAGTGGGGAAGGAAACAATATTTAGTATATGTTTCAATTCTTGAAAATAAAAATTATATTTCTTCTTCCTTTTTTCTTTTTCTTTTCTCTACTTATCCATTCTTGACTATCCCTGCCCAGACATGTTTGCTTTGCTAATGTCTTCTCATTTTCAGGACTCAGCTAAATTGCCACTGATGGCTTGCTTATCTTGTCCCTAAATATAAATTTGATCAAACATTTACTCTTTTATACTATCTTGTTTTTTAATTTTTTAACACATCACTATTTTAAGTTATGCCCCTAGTTTGTGGTGATTTACTGTTTGTTCTCTCACTGGAGTTTCATGAAGGCTAGAAGAATTTTTGCTTCTTTGTTAATGTTTCCTAATTCAATGCAAATTTAGTGCCTAGTATAGTGTATGGCATATTTGACTGACTTGAAACGTATTTGTTGAATTACTGTAGGTGTGAACTTTTAACCACTGGCCTAGAACATGTACCTATAAACCAAGCTGGGTAATGGAGCTCCCCTACTCTGCCAGACATCAACTATTTGGCTGATGAATGGGGAGGAAGTTTGAGAAGTCATAGAAATTGGCCAGTGCAATGAGAGTAACATGAATACGGGAATATGTGGGACTCACGGGGGTAGGTATTTAAAAGTCAGTATAGAATTGTTTCCATATTTAACAACCACTAGAACTGCTGATACAGTAATTCAATAGCAGCATGAAGAGGTGGATAAAACAGGACTATGCCTTAATTTCTTCCTTCATAGCTTATAATGCCAAAGCTCTTTAAAATTTAAACAGATTTAATCATGTAATTTTTATCTCAGGTCATATCCAAAGTACAAGAATCAAGTTCATTTTAATTCAGATTCATTTTTATAACTTATTACCAAAATAATACTAATTTTTCACCAAAATGTTGATTTTTATTTCAGTGAAGATATCATTTGGATATGTGAACAACTTCCTTTTTTAGAAAAAGAGATGACTTAAATATATTTTCTATTTTTAATATTTTATTATGTTACTTTTCTCTGTGCTTAAACTTTCTTTTTTATTGAATTTATTGGAATGACTTTAGTTAATAAAATTATACAGGTTTCAGGTATACAATTCTATAAAACATCATCTGTATATTGTATTATATGTTCAGTACCCCACCCCAAGTCAAATCTCTTTCTGTCACCAATCACCGCCCCCCTGCCCATCCTCTTTCTTATCCCTCACCCCACCTTTTCCCTTTGGTAATCAACATACTGCTTTTTGTCTATGAGTTTTGGGGGGTATTTTTGCTCAATCCTTCACCTTTTTCACCTAGCCTCTCCACCCCCTCTGCTCTGACAACTGTTAGTTTCTATTTTGTCTGTTCAGTTTTTTCATATTCCACATATGAGTGAAATCATACAATATTGTCTTTTTCTGACTGGCTTATTTCACTTCACACAATACTCCCCAGGTCCATCCATGCTGGTGCAAGAGGTGAGATTTCCTCTTTTTTACGGCCAAGTAGTATTCCATTGCATAAATGTACTACAGCTGTTTGACCCGCTCATCATACAAAAATTCATATATTTTTTAAAAATGTGAGTCAAATAAAATTCACTAAAGCTTTTATAACTATTGGAACTTTGTTTCTGTGCAAGACACCAGCTGGGCTACATTCTGCGCCTGCCCCTCTGTGAGCGGGACCAACAGGATTTTTTCCCCTAAGAACCTGGATCTACATCAAGGGTAGAAAAGGTAAAGTTTCAGAAAACTTTCATGGAAAGAAAAACCTTACAAAACATGTTTTTTAAAAAAAAAATGTAGCTACATTTTGATATTTTAAGGTAGCAAACAAAATATTTAATCTAATCTAACGCTACAGCTTTGATAATGCTAAGAGCTAGCTAACCATTGTTGTAAAGTTGCAACCTCGGCTTTGTCGCATTTCTTTCCCTTTGCAAACTGGTAAAAGAAATGACTCTCAAGAATGACCACCTCTGGCTCCCTCCTTGCAAATATTGTTCCGATTGCCATGAAGATATCACGCCATTTTTGTGTATGTGTCCAGAGACTAATACTTACTTGGAATTGTTATTCTTTAAGAACGTGTTTCTATTTTTCTTATTAAATATTTCTGGTTTCCCAAGATATAAATACATCACTTATCTTCTGGGTTCCATAAATACAATGAACAAAGTTTTGTCTTGATATTTTAAAGATCATAAGATAATTATTTTATATTTCTACTTTCTCTGCTGAACTGTGAATTCTTAAGGACTTGGTCTATTATTTAATCATCCTCACAACCCCAGAAGCTAACCCAGCACATAAAATTAAGTAAATATTAAAACGAAAATATGTAGACATAAAACCTTCTAACTACATCATTATTGCTATTCTCTTTTCTTACAATCCCAGTCTTACATAATTTTTAAGACACTTCAACTAGACACACCTGGACTTTCTTCTTTTCTAATTATTATTAATGCTTTTTTTAGTTATTCTATTATTCATTTTTTCCTTGTCCCTTTCTCAATACACTTTGTCCTAGCTGAGGACACAGAGAGAGGTGAAATACAATTCAAGGAGCGGCACGGCTGTTAAAATGCACTGTTATAAACTTGTCATCTGGCACATTTGTTCTGTTTACCTTTATGCAAAATGATATGATGCATTATTTATAATGTTTTTTCTAGTTTGTCTATTAAAGGCAATTAAAACAAAAAGAGAAATAATGTTCTGCAGCTGTCTTTACCCCTAGGACCTTCTAGAAAAAGGAACAAGATAAAGTTTCGGTATTTATGTAGTTAGTTGTCTGTTAGGCTTCTTAACTGAGGCTAACACAACCTTTCACACTATCTTAATTAGATTTGATGTTTTATTTGTCTTCATTAGCAGGCAAATTAATTTTTAATTGAAAAAGAAGAGATTACTGCATCATTGGACCACTAAAGAAAACAACTTTTCATTCCTTCATTCTATAAACAAGACATAATTATAAATGAGTAATGTTCCAGAGCAATACTCTAACCCATTAAATAACTCACTTCCATGGGAACAGAACAAATCATTCCAATAGTTTTAACTGAGATATTTTCTAGGTTTATTTTCATGAATATTTTGTGTTAAAAACTAAAACTCTTAAAGAAATTCTTAAAAATGAGGAAAGCCTAGATTTCATTTTCGTACTTTCTAAAACATCTGGATTTAAGTCACAAAGCCCTTAGTAGCTGTGTGAATCTTTGTTGGCATTTCACAATAAAAACGCTACATAGATACACACAAAAAGATGTAGATATGAAAGAATGGAATTACAAGTAAACTATAAAATGACATGCTAATGATATGTAATGAATGGAAACAGAAACTGAGAGTCAGTCCAGCTTGGGGACTGCAGGAAAAGCGTGCTGTCCCTCAGTCATTTCACCCAGAGCATGAGGGAACTGGATTGTTTACATTGATTAGGAGCTGATGCTGAGACACCTTCATTCTCTCACTCGCTGTCCTGCCAGGAACTTCACCAAAACCAAAAACTCCTCAGGCAGAGAAATACAGGAGGTAAGAGCTGGAAGCATGGAAGACACAGTCTAAAACAGTAAGAGTGGGGGATGTGTATCGTGGGGCCGCGGCATCTTCCTAACTAGAAAGTCCACAAATCCATGAACGTGTGTTTGGATTATGACAGATATTGACTTGAGAAGATTAAACTCTTTCATAGCTGTAAATCATAATAAATATATGTTTTATGATATTAATGCTTACTCAGTGTCTTGAATTCATTTAAGACAGAGCTGAAAGATTTCTGATCTGCAATTTATATACTAGGTTTGCCAAGTAGCTACAAGTCAGTATAGCATTAACCCGGTAACAATAGAATAAATAGGTGCAATGTTTATTTTTGATCCCATAATATTTCAGAAGAATAAAAAGTGGTTGGTATATATGAGTGAATAGTTTACTGCTATTGTTGATAGTAGTGGATTTCAGGATACAGAAAGTATACATGTAAATAAAACAAATTTCATTAAGAGATCAAACAAATATTTAAAGGATAATGGAGTAACACTATAAACAACAATAAGCTAATAAATTTGACCACACAGAGGCAAAGAACAATTTTGTTTTGAAATATACAAACTACCAAGTCTTACCCAGGAAGAAATATAACCCCATATCTATTTACTAAACTTTGTTTTAAATTTCTCTCCACAAAGAAAACTCCAATACTAGTTATTTACTACTAGAGTTCCATGAAAATTTTAGGGACAAAACGTATAACCGGTTCTACATAATGTCTTTCAGAAGAGGAGGAAGTACATCCCAACTCACTCCATGAGTTTTGTCAAATTGAAAAGTATATATAAAACTATTGCATCATGACCAAATGCTAATTGTCCCAGGAATATAAAATTGGTTTACCATTTTTGAACCAATCAATGGAATTTAGCACATTCACAAATTAAGAGATTAAGAAATTGAAAAAATATGCTTATCTCTATAACTACGAATACATCTTTGACAATTTTCAACACTGACTTCACATAAAAGAACTCACAGAAAACTAGGATTAATTACTACTCAACTTTCTCAACCTGGTAAAGATACGCAAAATAACTTACAGCACCTGTGGCGCTGGTGAAAGATGAGGCATTTTCCCCCAGGATTGGGATCACGGCAAGGATACCGATTCTCACCACTTTTACAAAATAGTGAGATGAATATCATAATTAGTGCAATTAGTGCAACAGTCAAAAATAAATTAGTAACCCACAAAATGTGCAGTGGTTGGTACTCTATATATTTATCAGCAACCATGGAGCCTTAAAACTTAAAAAAAAAAAACACTAAAAAACTTCAAGACCCATCTTCTGTTTATCTTTTCTCTTAGACAACTGCATGCACGTGTCATAGTCCCGGTACCTCTCTCTAAATTAAAAACTAAAACTAAAAAAAAAAAAATTAGGTAATGATAGACATGTGGATAGTTGGATAGCTAAATAGTTAATCAAGTAAATAAATGGCCTCTAGATTAGAAAGGAAGAAAGGAAACAGTATTTACAGGCGGCACAAAATGTTGGCTTCCTGGAGGCGTTGGTGTTTTCTCCCCGTGTCTCATTGTCCTCTTTCCTCTCTGTGTGTATTTCTTACCAAGGATTGTCATCTTTTTAGTAGGAGTCTACAAAATTGACCCAATGATAATAAACCTTATCATTAAAAATTGCTATTTTTAGTTCAAAATGAAAAAGCAATATTTATCACTAAGACTGACAAATGGTAAATAGACAAGACAAATCAAAGTTAGTTTTGAAATATTGACTGAAAATATGTGAAGAATACAGTTCTAGCAAACTATATATCACTGAGTCATAAAAATGAACTCATTTCTTGTCTAGTTCAAGATGATCTCAAGGAAATGGATAATTATCCACTGACTTTTATAAATTGAAAATATTAACAGCAAACTAAAGTGTGATCACAATAAATTTTACAAATACAAAAAGAAAAAAATCACGCTAAGAAAGCCATTTTAACTAATCACCCAACCTAAAGCCAAAATGTAAACATTAAGTTGTTTATTTTTTGTTAGAATTTTTGCTGCATGGTTGATAACCTCCCGAATTTCCTAAGCCTTGCCGTAATGTTAAAATGATAATGATGAGAATGAAAAGACAACATTTGGAGTAGAATAAAGGCTTGCTTTTGCACGGTACCATTTTTCAAGGTCAGGTGGCAATCTATCTGGGCCACACATTTAACAGACAAAACCCAGGTTTCCAAAGGTACTTTAGCTCGATGCTTTATTCAGACAGAGTCATAAATATGGATGGGCTCTCAGAGGAACGTGGCCTAAATTCTTATTGTCAGGGATGGACAAATTGCCAACCGGAAAGAATGTATTTCCTAGCACACTTTCAGCCTCAGAAATAGTAAATTTCCTATGGCTTTCCTACTGCCTTTTGTTAGTCTAGTCAGGAACAAACCTCTGATCTCTGAATTTCTATGGAATGTCCTTAGGCGAGCGCGCTGCGGTTTAGTCGTTGTTGAGAGAAGTGATGAAGATAGGGTTCCACATATTTTACTGTTCTGCTAGGGTCCGTACAGGATTATTCATTGCCATTAAGAAGATATCAAACCAACAGCTTGGACACTGAGTTAATATTGTGTATTCTGAATGACTTGAGAAACGACAGACATTTCTACAGGCATGTTTGAATGCAAATAGTTAAGTTCTACAACCTGAGATTTAATGCTGAGGACCTCCACCAGGCAGTGGGGACACCAGTAAATTAGCTATGGCCCCTGCCCTTGTGAACGGAATTGGTAATATTTTTAACCCATGAGTCCTAAAGGTTTGATGAGATGACATCGAGGAAAAAAAATGAAGTATGAGAGAATTTAGCATCCATTGTAATTAGCGCTGCTAAACAGAGTTAATGAATGTGTGCAAATTATTACATTCTGTATGAAAAATGATCTCTAGGAATAGTGGGTAAGTTGATGATATATGAATTTATTATCCAACATCAAATCTGGGGAAGATTTCCCTAATTAAGGGAGAGGCTGTTTTGCCCCAGAGAAAAGAAGGAAAGCATGATTTTGAAAATAAATGAATTCCTTTGTAAGTTTCCCTTAATTTTTTAACTCATGAAATGGAAAATTAATTGGCTTTGTGTCAGCATTTTAAGCCTTTTTTTTTTCCCAAGGCTTTCAAAACCACTTTATACTAATAAGCCATGTCATCTGGAGAGGAAGGATATCTTTGTGGAGAATTTGGAAAAAGGACTTTTAAAAACCCCAAAGCCAAGACCTTTAGATGTAAAAAGTATGTCTTTTTAGTAAATGCATTCATATGCTTATTAATGTGTCCACTTGCTCAGTCCTACAGTGTATTGACTGGTATTGTATTGCTGCCGTAACAAAAATTGTCAGACTGAGATGTTTAAAAGTTATTGTATCACAGTTCTGTAAGTCTCTGCACTTGCTACTGACGTTCCATTGGCCTTGGCTGGTTTCAACGCCCTCGTTTACAAAAGACTGAAATCAAGTATGTGCTCGGCCAGGGGAATCTGCGTTCTGGTTGTGCAGAATTCAGTTCCGTGGAACTGTATGACGGAAGGTCTTGTGTCCTGGCTGGCTGTCGGCTGAGGATCATTTTTAGTTTCTAGAGGCTTCCTGCAGTCCCTGGCTGATGGTCCCCATCATCTTCAAAGGCAGCACTAGCAGATCTGGCTGTCTCCCTCTTCTGAATCTCTCAGATCTGCCCTTCCGCCTCATCATTGCAACCTCTCCTTCTGCTATTGTCTCTGATTCCAGAGGAGAAAGTTCTCAACTTTTTAAGGGCTATTGTGATAAAATGGGGCCACTGGGATAATCCAGGATAATCCCTCTATTTTAAGGTCTGTAACTTCAATTTCATCTGCGAAGTCCTTTTTCCCATGTAACATAACATTCACCGGTCTGAGGGATCAAGACCTCTTTGGTGCGGGAGCATTCTGTATCACACACACGTTTAAGGGGACTTCCCATCAGTCTGACTTTGCCCAAAGGGTCTGTATTCTACTTGCCCAACCAGAGAATTTTATTTCTAAACAACTTGTTGCTAAACAACTGAATGAAAAACAGAAGTAAAAGAAGCATCCTGCTAGCACAATTTGTATTTACATATGTGATACGAAGGCATTAGTTTTGTCTGTCACATCAGACCACAGTGTTAGTAAACTCTGTGTACTACTTGGTTGTCTATCTACCCTTACACACATTTTTTTCACCAGCACATATCCGAGCTTTCTCTTTCTGTTACACATAAATTGTTTCTAAAATGATAATGCATTTAAAAAATATAATATGATGTCTGATACAGAGTAGTTGCTTAATAAATATTATTTTGCTTATTTTGCTTATTTTCATTAACTTATTTGGTGTTCTTCCTACCTCTCTTCCGGGATAGACACAAAAAAGCTACAGAAGCCTTACTTCCTCAGCTAAATCCTATGGAATAATTCACACTAACTCCTCGCTTTCCTGAAACACTACATCACTTCATAGGCTAAAGTATTACAATTGAGTAATACAATATTGTCTTCTATTATTTGACACACTTCTGTACACATTACAGTTGATTCTACAGCAACGACAGAAAGTGAGTGTTCAATGTGCAACGCAAAGCTGCAACCCCACTAGTACAGTTCCCAGCACAGTGCGCCTGTTCAATGAAACTGTGGACTGGAGTCAACCATTCTTTCCTATGAAAAGATAGACAAGGGTAGGGAGACAAGGGAGGGGATAAGGGATGCACTTGCATTAGATGGAGAATGTGTGATTACCTGCTTCACACCGAACCCTAGGAAGATGAGAAAAAATTATAAAGTAGCTCTCAGCTCCCTCATTTTCTCATTGTGCAATTATTTCAACAAGAAAGCTTTGACCATAGAAGGCAATAATTTCATAATTCCTTACGTGAAATTCCAAAACCCTAGAAGCTCTGAAAATCAAAAATGTTTCCAAAAGTCATAAAGTAATAATACCTAGTGTGAAATAATTTAGCTCAAAAAAAACTGATATGTATGTATGTATTTATTTATTTATTTATTGTCTCTATTTATGCCACTTTGTGTTTATACATTTTGGGGCAGGAATTTTAGTGGGATTGTTACAGGTGCTGCTTCAAAAACCTGTTAAAGTATATAACATATGCAATGCAGTACCTTTCTAAAATCTAAATTGAAAAAAATTCTATTTAAATTTAGGTTTAAATTTAAATAGAGAAAAAAGAAAGGGAAAGGAAAGGAGGAAAGAAAGGGAGGAAAGAAGGAAACCAAGTCATATAAAACCTAAACGCTTTGGATGAGTAAGAAAAGATGCAATCTCAACTCTGTAAAGCAATAAGGGGACCCAAGAACAAAATAAAGAATCACTACTTTCTCCTAGGGGATTATAAATATGAAAAGCATTTTAAGATATGCTAAAATTAGAGTTTTAAAATTCTATGTGTTTATTAATGCTCTAGGTAATTTTTACTGAAGTGGGAGAGTATTTTTTAATAAGAAGAATAGGTCTATGTAGCTCAAATTTCCTCGTTGTTGAACCTCCAAGTGATCACACTAATGGAATGTGGGTGTATTTTATTGAAAGCATGTTATAACTCAGTGAAGTTTAATTTTAAAAAACATCAATTATAAGGATGATTGTCTACCTATTAAGTAACATAGTAGCTCACAGCACTGGAAAAGATTAAAGAGACTACATTGTCTAATAACTCAGTTCTTAGACTTCTATAGCTGATTTTAACATTTTTGACCAGATAATTCTTAGATTATTTCCTATTTCATAGGTAAGAGCAGATAATATTTATTAAATACATATTAGCATTTTCAGTGCTCACAGTGAAGGCTGGTTCTGTTATTATCTCCATTTTATGAATGAAGAATCTGGTTGGGATAGATTAAAGATTGCACAGCTAGTAAATGACGAACCCACGAAATCAACTCACAGCTGCCTTTCATGTAAATGTTAAGAGATAACCTGAAAATGCTGTAGTTAAGGAAGCTCACTTTCTGCCTAAGTCAGACCTTCTATTGATATAGAACAAGTGTTAACTTTTTAAAAAGAATGCTATAATATCTCTCGGTATTCAATCTTTACAACAACCCAGACATCTGAACTGAGAATTGGTGCCCCTAATAAGAATAAAATAAATCACAATGTTTTAAAGGATTGCTGCAAAGTGCTAGAGTCTGTTCCAAAAGCTTTGCTTTATTAATTAATTTAAATCTCACAACTCACAAGAAGGTGTTATCATTATCCTCATTCCATACATGAGTGGACGAAGGGAAAACAAGTGTTAGTTTCCTAAGGGCATACAGCTAAATAGTGAAGATAGTATTGACATTGAGAGTTTGGCCACAGAATAGGTTCTTTTCTTCTGCATATGGTAATTTTGCACAGCAAGAATCTTTTCTGATACACTGGTGTGTCTGTTAATACCACAGTGTGCAAAGTGGGGATTGTCTGCTTTGCTTAGGGAAAATTTAAATAAAATGCACAATTTCAATAGGATTCCATACTGGTCATAGTAATCTGTAACATTAATTATCTTGTGTGTTATTAGAGAAGTATTTCATTATAATAAATATCTTGGTATGTCAATTTTTTAGCAGATATATATTAGTGCATGTTTATTAGCCATTAAATAGGTCAGATATTCTTCAAATTACTTTATTCTTAGTAATTTAATAATTAACACTTTTCTGGTATAATTTTCAAAGCATTTGTGTAATAACAGTTATATAAATTATACACAATAGGGCAATATTATCTAAATTTAAAAAGATAGAGACTTTTAAGAGCTCTTTGAAAGGAAAAGATAATTCTACGTTAGAACATTTTATTCTGATCAGATAGTAAAATGAGACACCCAGGGCAGATGGAGGTCAAACACATTTTCTCTTGATTAAGTGAAATGCTTAAGCTACATATTGTTAAACAATACGGACAAGCTAACGTGCGTTAAGGGAAAATCCTCTACAGATGAGGGAAAATCCCTCCATCTGCGGACAATGGGGCTTAAAAAGATTGAAGAATCCAGTCAAGGTCATCACTAGGAGGTGGCAGCACTGAGATTTGAATCCAGATCTATCCTCAAAGCTCATTCTCCTTCTGGCAGGTCAGCCTGCTTCATCAAGGCCACAGATGTTGGCTTGTTTTTTAATTGGGCTTTTCTAAATTTATTTTGAGAAGATTAGATAAAGCTGTTGGATTTATCTGCAGAATGTGTCAGCTGTTTAATCTGTAGAGTGTATTTGAAAAACCAATTGAACAGACGTTAACTAATGCTGTTTACTTGACTCTCTATATACTGGAAAGAAGAAAAAGTTGTTTCCATTCAGCTATAAAAACCTCTTCCCTCTTCAACTGTATTTTCAGAGCCTTCAATCTCCCCATCATAAATGAGTCCACCCACACAATGTAAAATACAAGTTAGAAAAATAATGATTATAAACTAAATTCATTTTGAAGTCATATGGCAGAATGTGTGTTTATTTGTTATTTTGTGTGATTCCTTCATTTAACAAACGTTTGCTGAACACCTACAGTGTACTTCATTCTGAGCTGGTAACTAATGATAGAACAAGGATGAAAATGGTATCACTGTGCCCATGAAGTTTATGTTCTAATGGAAGAAAATCAATTAATAAACAAGTAAACAAATACATGGAATCAGAGTGGAGAGTTCTGTAGAAAAGAACATATCAGAGTTAAGGAAAACAATATCATTAGAAGGTTCCTGAACCCCAGTTGGGAGACTTTGGATATTTGTTTAGAGGTTTCAGGAAAGATCTCTATTATCAAATAAATTTGAACAGAAATATGAAGGAACTTAGTGAGAAGGACATTTCAGGAGGAATGAACTCAAACTATAAAGGCTCTGAAGCTGAAGAAAGCATGCTATGGTTGAGGTCCAGCAAGAGGGTCAGTGTGACCAGAATGTAATGAGCATGGGGAGAGGTCAGGGGATGGAACAGGACAAGTAGCCAGGGTCAGGCCATGCAGGGTTGTAACAGGACTAACAGGACTTTGCTTTTCCTCTCATTGTCAGAGGGTTGGAATGGTCTAACTCACTCTTTGGAATGTTGTTTGGGGTTACCATAGGGAGTAGACTAGGGCAGGAAGAAGAGAGACAGAAGACGACCAGTTGGATGGTCACGGCAATAGTCTGAGCAAGCGGTATCTCCAGCCTGGCTGTGGATAGCAGTACTGGAGATGGAGCAGATCGATGGTAATTTTGTGATATTTTAAGTTTGAGGTGTCACTAGTCATCCAAGAGGGAAGGAGCTGGATGGATATTTCAGTCAGGGCTTCAGAGAAGGTAAAACTGGAGAAATTTAAGATATGAGAAACTAGAGGAGTGTATATATTGAGAAGGAGGAGATGGAGATAGACGCTGCAGAAAGAATAGAGAGGTGAGGATGAAGGTGGACACTTCAGAAGTTGGGGATATCAGGTGGATTCAGGAATGGAAAGAGAGTAAGTGGCTGAGTTGATGGCAGGAGACACAGAGGGAGCAGTGTCCTGGACGCCCGAGTAAAGGATGTGTTTTAAGGAGAGTCCGAAACACGGTTCTGAATGGTGCCAGGAGCAAATGGAGCACGGTTCTGTTTAGTTTTTAAACAGAAGCTTGTATCCTTTCACCCCCTTTACTCATTTCTTCTGGTTGTTACTTTTCATCATTGCATTTTCTCAGTGAAACAGGAAAATGTGATTTATTGGTGCAGATGCGGAGTCGATAGAGTTTTGAGCAGAGAGTAAAAGGAAGAACTAGTGAGCGGGGAGAGTGGAAGGGCGAACGGACTGGAAAATGGGGGAGGATTTTGGGGCAGGTACTATCTGCAATAATACCAGAGCTAGAATTTTCATTTCTGTTTTTTGTATAGGTCTATGGGGACGAGAGAAAGAAACAATTTGTAGCCAAGTTTGTTCTATTCTAATAAATGATTTGTTCTGTTTTAAAAGTTCCAGGTAAATAAGCATATTGTTTTTTGTTAAGATGCATATTTTCCATAAGTGTCCTAAAAGAATTAATTATGAGCACCATTCACCTATTTACACCTATTTTTGTTTCTAAACTTGTATTTGTGTGAAATATATGTAAATGAATGAAATTCTAGTGAATTCTAATTAGTCTTTAGGTACTGATTCAAATTTCAATTCTTTCTTGTATGATACTTTACAAAATGTGTTATTAGTTAAAGATTCCTTCAAAACACTTGGCATGAACTTCTAAGTTCAGGCCATTGGGGAGAGTTAGCTATTTTTCCCCTTTCTTTCTTTTCTTTTTAAGATTTTATTTATTTATTTATTTAAAAAGAAGGGAAGGGAGGGAGAAAGAGAGGGAAACATCAATGTGTGGTTGCCTCTCATGTGGACCCACTGGGGATTAGCCCATAACCCAGGCGTGTACCCTGACTGGGAATTGAACCAGTGACCCTTTGGTTCGCAGCTCATATGCAATCCACTGAGTTACACTAGCCAGGGCTATTTTTCCCTTTCTTTAAATAGAAACAGGACTTCTGGCCAAGATGTAGGTGTAGGTAGACGGACTGTGCCTCCTCACATAACCAAAAGAAGGACAAAAACAATTTTAAAAGCAAAAATTCAACCAGAACTGATAGAAAATGGAACTATATGGAAGTGTGACAACCAAGAAGTTAAAGAAACATTCATCCAGACCTGTAGGAGGAGTGGAGACAGGCAGCCAAGCAGAGAGGACTCATGGCAAGACAGCAGCAGGAGGACTGGGCAGTCCCACATTCGCGTGCAGATAAACCGGGAGGAACAACTGTGGGGTGAGACTGACCTTGCAACCCAGGGTTCCAGCTTGGGGAAATAAAGCCTCAAAATCTCTGACAGAAAACACCTGGGGGGGTTGAGGCAGCAGGAGAAACTCCCAGCCTCACAGGAGAGTTCATTGGAAAGAACCACAGGGTCCTAGAATGGACACAAACCCACCCACTCAGGAGTCAGCACCAGAAGGGCCCAATTTGCTTGAGGGTAGTGGGGGAAGTGACTGAAAGCAGGCAGAGAGCTGAGCAAGTGGCACTGTTCCCTCTCAGACCCCCCCCCCCCCAGATAGTGACATGGGTTGCCCCACCCTGGCGAAAACCTTAGTCTCCACCTCTTACTATGTAACAGGTGTGCTGAGACAAAAAAAAAAAAAAAATGGCCCAAATGAAAGAACAGATCAAAGTTCCAGAAAAAAAAAATACAACTAAGCAACGAAGAGATAGCTGACCTATCAGATGCACAATTCAAAACATTGGTAATCAGGATGCTCACGGAAATGGTTGAGTATGGTGGCTAAATAGAGGAAGAAGCAAAGGCTATAAAAAGTGAAATAAAGGAAAATGTACAGGGAACCAACAGTGACAGGAAGGAAACCAGGACTTAAATCAATGGTTTGGACCAGAAGGAAGAAAGAAATAAACATTTGCCCAGAACAGAATGAAGAAACAAGAATTCAGAAAAATGAGGAGGGGCTTAGGAACTTCCAGGACAAATTCAAACGTTCCAACCACCGAATCACAGGGGTGCCAGAAAGGGAAGAGAAAGAGCAACAAGTTGAAAACTTATTTGAAAAAAATAATGAAGGAGAACTTCTCCAATCTGGCAAAGGAAATAGACTTACAGGAAGTCCAGGAAGCTCAGTGAGTCAAAGAAGTTGGACCCAAGGAAGCACACACCAAGGCACATTGTAATTACACTAGCTAAGATTAAAGAGAAGGAGAGAATTTTCAAAGCAGCAAGAGAAAAGGACACAGTTACCTACAAAGGAGTTTCCATTAGACTATCAGCTGATTTCTCCAAAGAAATCTTGCAGGCAAGAAGGGGCTGGAAAGAAATATTCAGTCAGGAAAGGCAAGGACCTACATCCAAGATTACTCTATCCAGCAAAGCTATCATTTAGAATGGAAGGGCAGAAAAAGTGCTCCTCAGATAAGGTCAAGTTAAAGGAGTTCATCATCACTAAGCCCTTATTGTATGAAATGTTAAAGGGACTTATCCAAGAAAAAGAAGAACAAAAACATGAACAGTAAAATGACAACAAACTCACAAGTATCAACAACTGAACCTAAAAAAACCCCCAAAAGCAAAAACAAACTAAGCAAACAACCGGAACAGAAGCAGAATCAGAGAAATGGATATCACATGGAGGGTTATCAGCAAGGGAAGGGCAGGGGAAGAAAGGGGGAAAAGGAACAGGGAATAAGTAGCATAAATGATAGGTAGGAAATAGATATGGGGAGGTTAAGAATAGTACAGGAAAGATCATCCACCATGACCAAGTGGGATTCATCCCAGGGATGCAAGGATGGTACAATATTCGCAAATCAATAAACATAATACATCACATCAACAACAGCAAAGACAAAAATCACATGATCATATCAATAGATGCGGAAAAAGCATTCGATAAGATACAGCACCCATTTCTGATAAAAACACTCAGCAAAGTGGGAATAAAGGGAGCAGTCCTCAACATAATTAAGGCCATATATGAGAGACCTACAGCCAACATCACACTCAATGGACAAAAACTTAGAGCTTTCCCACTAAGATCAGGAACAAGACAAGGATGCCCTCTCTCACCACTCCTATTCAACATAGTATTGGAAGTCCTAGCCACAGCAATCAGACAAGAAAAAGCAATAAAAGGCATCCAAATTGGAAAGGAGCAAATGAAACTGTCACTGTTTGCAGACGACATGATAGTGTACATGGAAAACCCTATAGACTCCACTCAAAAACTACTCGACCTAATAAATGAATTTGGCAAAATAGCTGGATACAGAGTCAATACCCAGAAATCAAAGGCATTCCTGTACACCAGCAACGAAACTGCAGAAACAGAAATCAGGAAAAAAATCCCATTCGATATAGCAACAAGAAAAATAAAGTACCTAGGAATAAACCTAACCAAGGAGGTAAAAGACCTGTACTCAGAAAACTACACAACACTGAAGAAAGAAATTAAGGAAGATACAAACAAATGGAAGCATGTACCATGTTCATGGATTGGAAGAATTAACATCATCAAAATGGCCATACTACCCAAAGCAATTTATAGATTCAATGCAATCCCTATTAGAGTACCCATGACATATTTCACAGATATAGAACAAACATTGCAGAAATTCATATGGAACCATAAACGACCTCGAATAGCTGCAGCAATTTTGAGAAAGAAGAACAAAGCAGGAAGGATCACAATACCTGATATCAAACTGTATTACAAGGCCACTGTAATCAAAACAGCGTGGTACTGGCATAAAAACAGGCACATGGACCAATGGAACAGAATAGAGAGCCCAGAAATAAACTCAAGTCTATACGATCAATTAATATTTGACAAAGGAGGCAGGAGCATAAAATGGAGCAAAAACAGCCTCTTCAACAGATGGTGTTGGGAGATCTGGACAGCTACGTGCAAAAAAATGAAACTCGATCACCAACTTACGCCATACACGAAAATAAACTCAAGATGGATAAAAGACTTAAATATAAGCCGTAACACCATAAAAGTCCTTGAGGAAAACATTGGCAGGAAAATCTCAGACATTCCACGCAGCAACATCCTCACAGACACATCCCCTAAAGCAAGGGACATAAAGGAAAGAATAAACAAATGGGACCTCATCAAAATAAAAAGCTTCTGCATGGCTAAAGAAAACAGCACCAAATTACAAAGAGAGTCAACAGTATGGGAAAACATATTTGCCAATGATACCTCAGACAAGGGCCTGATCTCCAAAATATATAAAGAACTCACACGACTCCACTCCAGGAAGACAAACAACCCAATTAAAAAATGGGCAAAGGACTTGAACAGACACTTCTCCAAGGAAGACATACAGAGGGCCCAGAGACATATGAAAAGATGCTCAGCATCACTAGCCATCAGAGAGATGCAAATTAAAGCCATAATGAGGTATCATCTCACACCAGTCAGAATGGCCAACATAAACAAATCCACAAACAAATGTTGGAGAGGATGTGGAGAAAAGGGAACCCTCGTGCACTGTTGGTGGGAATGCAGACTGGTGAGGCCACTGTGGAAAACAATATGGAATTTCCTCAGAAAACTAAAAATGGAACTGCCCTTTGACCCAGTAATTCCGCTGCTGGGATTATACCCTAAGAACACTGAAACACCAATCCAAAAGAATCTGTGCACCCCAATGTTCATAGCAGCACAATTTACAATAGCCAAGTACTGGAAGCAACCGAAGTGCCCATCAGCAAACGAGTGGATCCAAAAACTATGGTATATTTACACAATGGAATTCTACGCAGCAGAGAGAAAGAAGGAGCTTATACCCTTTGCAACAGCATGGATGAAACTGGAGAGTATTATGCTAAGTGAAATAAGCCAGGAAGTGAGGGACAAATACCATATGATCTCACCTTTAACTGGAACATAAGCAATAGAAGAAAAAAGCAAACAAAATATAACCAGAGACATTGAAGTTAAGAACAATCTAACAATAACCAGGGCGGGGGTGGGGGGGTGGGTACAGGGGATTACAGGAACTACTATAAAGGACACATGGACAAAACCAAGGGGGAGGGTGGAGAGGGGGGAGGGAGGTGGGTTCACCTGGGGTGGGGTGGAGGGATGGGGAGAAAAGGCATACAACTGTAATTGAATAACAATAAAAAAAAATTAAAAAAAAAAAGAATAGTACAGGAAATGCAGAAGCCAAAGAGTTTATATGTATGCCCCATGGATATGAACTAAAGGTGGGAAGGGGATTTAGGTGGGAGGGGGTGTGCAGGCTGAAGGGGAATAAAGGGAGAATATGGGACAACTGTAATAGCATAATCAATAAAAAAAGGAAAGGTAAAAAACCCA
This sequence comes from Desmodus rotundus, assembly GCF_022682495.2. Classification (NCBI taxonomy): domain Eukaryota; kingdom Metazoa; phylum Chordata; class Mammalia; order Chiroptera; family Phyllostomidae; genus Desmodus; species Desmodus rotundus. The sequence continues at coordinate 14,135,174 of NC_071399.1, read as the reverse complement.
ATAATGATCATTGTCTATTTTTCTGCATTATTTTAATCTTTTACAATGAATAATTTCATAAGCAGATGCAATAAGGAGGTTTTCTTTTGAAATAAAAACTCAAATAGAATTTTAAATAAATAAGTAAATAAATAAATAACAGAAAAAATAGTGCAAAAAATTAATATCTCCCAACTGGCACATATGCCATTTTACTATCACGAATTAGCTGCTTGACAAATATGAGTAATAGAATCTTAGAATATTGAAACTGGAAAGCATCATTGAGATCATCATGCATAATTCACTTAATTCATGAAAAATAAAACTGAGACACGGAGAGTTAAGAAATTTGCTAATAATCTTACATCTGCCAGTGAACTTAAATCAAGATCACTTTATTATAAAGATCAGGCTGGTGCTCCTGCCGTTCATCACAGTGTATCACTTATGTCTTTAATACTGCTCTTTCTCTTTAGTTATATAACAAATCACTATTGGATTACATAACTACATTACTTAACTATGAATTTGTTTGCATATTAATTAAGCAACCAATGCATGCCCAGGAGAGTGCTGTGTTCTATGGCTATTGTTGCATGTGGTCAGTTAAAGAGTGTCCCAAAAGTTCATGTCCACCTGAAACCTCAGAATAGAACCTTATGTGAAAATAGGATCTTTAAAATGAAATTAAGGAGAGCTAAACATAAGATCATATGAATTAGGGTGAGACATGAATCCACCGAGATTATTCTTATAACAGAGAAAAAAGACACACAGGGACACAGAGAAGGCGATGTGGTAGAAGAGGCAGAGAGTGAGTGATAGACTACAAGCCAAGGACTGCCAGCAGCCACCAGAAGCTCGAAGGGAGAGAGACATGGAGCTGCTTTTTCCTCAGAAACTCCAGAAGGAACTAACCTTGCTGTCACCTTCATTTAGGACTTCCAGCAGCCAGCCTCCTGAACTGTGAGACAATAATTTCTGTCATTAGATGTCATCCAGTTTGTGGTGATGTGTTATGGAACTTCTAGGAAAGTGGTACATTATAGAATGAAATATCAAAACCAATGACTTGAAAATAAGTAAAATAAAGGAAACAGAAAAAAAAGCAGATAAAACATTTAGTTCATTTATACCCATTACTAGTCATCACCTTAAAACCTACCCACTCACTTGGATAAAACCTCCTCACTTACTTGCAGTAGGGGTGACTTCTCCTTCCTTAGGTTTCACATGAGAGCAGCCATATTAGAGAAAAATGTAAGTTTTATGTTTTATGAACAAAACTAAACAATCAGTGTGGGATACCATTTTAGAGTTCTGTGGATGTATGTGCTTTTATCAATTTTTAAAAGGGGTTGGCCTAGAAGGTCCAAATGTGGCCTAGTACTGGTTGCTACTGAAATAATTGCAGATCATTAAAAAATAAGAAAACTCACAGCAATACTGGGAACTGGGCTAGGAATCACCCTGAGAGAGAGCATCCACTCCCCTCAGGGCTGATAGAGCCAACACAGAGAGTAGAGTGAGTGATTCATGAACTCTCTGCTCTTCCCCAAAAGTGCATGAGTGTGTCTACGGGAAAGGACATGCAGGTACAAAGGTGACCCACCTCTGCCTGCCTGTTTGCTGTTTGGCCTTTGTGTCAGCGATACAATCTTTTCCAAAGATGAAAACTATGTGACTGCAGATTTTCATGTCACCCACAGTACTGTTTTACTGTCTCTATCCCCAAAGTCATTTTGTCAAAGTGTAAGGACAAGCAGAAAGAGAGGGAAGGAGACAGGTTGACAAGGGGGGAAATAGAAGTGTGTGTGTGTGTGTGTGTGTGTGTGCATGTGTAGGAAGATGTCGAGTCCTTGGAGATAAAGCATCATCAGCTGTTAGGTGGCAGGGAGAGCAGAGAAGCCCTGGTCTAACAAGCAAAGAAAAGAATACAAAGTCATAAAATTATGATGAACGAGATTTCATATTTGAGTCCAGCAGAGCCATGGGGGTCTTAGAATCCCATCCTAGCAAACAGCCACTGTGAACAGTAATCACCTATCAGAACTTAAGTGCTTAGAGAACAGGGTCAAGGACAAAAATGCTCTTCTTTAAATAAATAGTAGGAAGGAAATGATTTTCTGTCATGTAAACAACAGTAATCAGAAGAGAATCAGCATGGAGTTTGTGAAAAGTTTTTCAGAAAAAATTAAGTGCCTTGAGGAAATCACTCTGAAGATTCAGAAACATGGAGGCTTGGTGTGCAGGGAAGGGTGATAAACAGCCAGTAGATGTCAAAAACAAAATCTATAGACAAACTAGATTTGGAAACATTTTCAATGTGTATATAATAGAAAGAAGGCTAATATTTGCTGCATAAAGTTTCCTTAAAATTAGTAAGAATAGGATAAACAAAATGATTAGTGGATATTTGGTCTTGTCCAAAACACCCACATAGACCTTTGGCCCACACTACAGGGTCCTTGAAATTTGGGCATGTCCAAAACCTCCACACTTAGAAAGTGGCTCTGGGTTCAAATAACCTGTAGAGTTTGTCTCTCTTTTTGGTAGACAGGATTAATGCATTTAAAAGACTACCATACTTTATTGGTCCAATAATTGTGCTGTGGTTGCATGGCCAACAATAACCCTTCTTGCCTTGGGAGCCTAGCTAGTCATGGCACATGAGGTGAGGCAGGTGGGTCAGACCAAATGTCTCCATGGATGTTTCAGATTGAGTCAAATGTTCTGTAAGGAACAAAACAACAGGGACTGAGAACGGTATGAGCCAACTCTCAGAAGAGTAAATCCTACGAACAAACATTAAAAAAAAAAAAGCTCACCTCATTGGTAGCCAGAGAAATTTAAGTCCAAATAACAATAAGCATGATTATTTTGGGGGGATTCATAGAGCGGTCTTTATTAAAAAAAAGAGAGAGAGACTATAGGAAATATCAATAATATTTCAAAATAAAAACTTAAATTCATCAGCTGCGTACAGACATACACATAAATGAGCAGAATGTAGAAGTAAGTGATTTGTTGTATGACCTGATTAGTGTACTGCTCTGGAGAATTTAGAGTACATTTTGTGTCCCAAACAGGAAAGATAAGGCGCCTCAGGGCTGGGGATAAGGCTGAGAAGAACTCTTACTAGCTAAGCTCTGGTTTAGGTTTTCTATGTTTATTTTGTTTGGCTTTTCAATGATTGACGATAAGTGAATTATAATGGTTGTTTCTTTAGCCACCTATCTTGGATGATAGTGTGGTTTGTGGCTCTTTCCTAATTATCTAGAACGTACAACGTCCCTCATTTCCTACTGAATTTCCTCAGGACAACTCCTTGTCTGAAATTTATCTTTTGCCAACTACAGCCAAATATTTCATTACAAGAATTGATTTTATTTTCTCCTCCATGGACACATTCCATAGATACTACCCACCCAGCATGACACCTGTTAAACAGTCCTATAAATCATTCTACTCAGTTGCCTTGCCACCATTCAAGAGAAACCTGGGGTAATTGATCCCGATGCAGTCTTTCCAGAAGATCTATTTCATCAACCAAAAGGGACTTTTCAGCTGTCCCACTAAATTCTCTCAACACGTTTCATGTGATATATGGAAACACATGCTTTTTCCAAGGGGAAAGAGATTTTTGACAGTTTTCACTTCAGAAGAAAGTAATCTGTAACAGAGTAGTCATAGCCTTTTCTAAGCTGTTCTTAAGTCCATCTTCAGCATCACTGATTTCCCTGAGAGCTCTTTGAAGAGGGCTTCACACCCCTGGCCTGCTGTAAACCAATCACTGATGCTCATCGGTGCTTTATTAGGCCACTAACTTATTTCCCTTAGCGCTGGCTTTCTAGTCGTTACGGCAAGAGCTTCATTTCATGGTTGTCTTAAAAACAAAGTTAGGTACGTCATCAGTTTTCTATTTTATCTCTTACATGAAAGCAACATTGGTACCATTTATTCAGTACCTGAGCCTTGGATTTCTCAATAAGCTCTTACAGACTTGGCAGCCAGACTTAAGACCAGGATTATAATCCAGATGCTAAGAAAGGAGTGGAGAAGGGCTGCTCAACTCTATCATTATATCATCTGCTCTAACACTTTGTTGGAAGATCCTAAGTGCACTTGAGATCTTAGGCAAACCCTTATTATTCAACAAACAGCAGCGTGACAGGGGAGCTCATTCATCCCGTTGTTCAATGTGTTAATTTTTATCTTGTTAATGTGACTGAAACTCAAAATTATTAAGCATTCTTAAAACAAACACCCCTATCAGCATGCTATGGGAGAAGCAAATCAAACTCAGGTCCTGGGGTTAAGAAAATAGTGTTAAAAGGCCTCTTAAGAATCTCTAATTGCATCATTGGCATCATAGTGCTCTTTTAAAACAATCAGCTTAAATTAAGAACAAGGACCCTGAAACTTGAGCATTACATTTTTCCTAATAAGAAATGCATTTTAAAGAACACCCTATTTCGCCTGTTGGTCTCAAGCTTAAAATATTTACTATCTCGCCCTTTACAGAAACATTATGCCTATATCTATGTTTGAACGTCTACAGAGATGGAAAAGGAAAGTGTGCAAAGTGGTTAAGAACATCAACTTTATACTCAAATAGGGCCTAACTGAGTCCACGACCTGCCGTTTATTAAATCTATGAGCCTAGACAAATCACTTGCTCTCCCTGAACTTCAGTTAAGGTATATGTGAGCATGACTTACCATGACATTACACTCTGGTGAATGATAATGCCAAGGCCATTCACCTGTTTCATGAGGCCCCTGCAAAAATGAAGTTGCCAGGCTCACAGAAGGATCTAGAGAATTATCTATTGCAGCAAAACAACACTCAGGTGCTCAGTCTGGTTTTACATAGAAAATCAATTCTTAGCAATCCTCAAGATCCTCATAAACATACCAGCAAAATGCACCATCATTCTCCCAAATATTTCAAGGAAGTGTTTGGAGAGTGAACCTTCCCTGTTCAGAGTTTTTATTTGTTTGTTTATTTGATTGTTTTTGGCAATGGCCAGGGCTCGGGTAGAACAGGTCACTGTGCTCAATTATGTTCTGTGCAGGTTTGCATAGCTGAGAACCTAGAGGCTTTTGGAAGGGACCCAAGAGCTTCTGGGCCTGGTTCAGGGCACTTGTTCTAGAAGCTCACTCTCTTTGCCCCCTCATACCTAGGAAGTGGCAGATGAGTTTGCCCACTGGAAGAGGGCCCACATTCCAGCTGCCATTTGGAATGGATCTTAGTCCCTGCTAGAATCCACTAGTTTTCAAGTAACAGGACTGAGAACCCCAGTCACCTGCACTTTGTGGGTTTATCTGTTGTTGATTTTTCAATTTGCATGAAAAAGGAAAGTTACCCAGCCTGATCTCTGAGTCAGCAGGCCTTGTGCTAAGAACTGGCACCAACATCATTAACAAATACCTTGTGAGGACTCTTTCCCAAACCACCAAAGGACATTTTTATGCCCAAAGAGGGCTGCTGTCAGCCGGAGGATTGCCAGAAAGAAACCCAGTGCTGATGCCCGGTGTGGAAAGCCCCACGCTCAGCTGTTGTAACTGCTGGAATTAGGCCTCTTTTCTCTCCCTTCACAAAGGCAAGAAGGAGGATAAACCAGTGGCTTTCTCTCTTCAGCACATTGTGCATTCTGCAACCCTAGGAAGACTTTCAAAGCAAGGCATGCCAGTCACAGAATAAAACTGTAATGTAAAACACTAGCAAAATGGAGTAGGTTAAATTATAATTGCTTTAACCATCTGATTTGTCAGCAACTAGGAACTCTTTGTCTCAGTAATCACACCTATTGGAGAAAGGTTTCCATTTGTAATTGAGTGACTTTTTTTCTAGGGGAAATAGAATGCACCAAACAGCATAAATCACCTGAAATATTTCACATCGGCATTCCCTACCACCAAAAGATAATGTACCTTCCTAGTAGAAAAAAGGTTGAAGATGCGGTTGATGTACTTTACGATGGCTGTATTTTCCTTAGATGAGTAGCTGCTTTTTATGACTATTCGAAAGGCAAACGAGAGTATTATTGGTGCACCTCATTCATGATCCCTGTTTAGCTAGTGCATGCTCCTGATTTTCTGTATCCACAAACATGTCTTGTCTTTATCTGAATAAAAAAACTAATATATTTCCTGCCAGAATTTACTCTAGGGTACTGGTGTTTGATAAATATAAATTATGCTAAAGTGTTGATATTTGAAAATAAATTACAATAGTGATACTATTAACTGCAGTGTGTTTATAGTATATTGGACTTTGGTTTTCTTGTCTTGGTCCTTATATTTTCATCTGTTTCACCACTATCCTTTTCCAGCTTTGCTTTTTATGTTTTCTTATGTGAATATGGAAGAAATGTGATGTTAAGATATGTTTCATTTTCAGATATATGATATGACTTTATAAATAAATTAATTTATATTCATGGATAAGTGTTTTTGCCTTTATGCGTACTTTTCTTTTTCGTGATATAACGTGTCACAATTGAGCAAAACCAAGTTATACTAATTTAATATATCAGCTACTACCTTTAACCCACACACTTCTCTTAAAAAGATAAAACAGTAAGTGCAAGTACTAGCAGACTCAGATGAAATGTAATTATTTTCAAAATAAGACTAGTATAAATTGCATGAAGGGAATGGATCTAATGTCCCTTTTCTCTGTACTTTTATTCAAAGGATATTTATTGAATGGCCACTATGTATTAGGAACTCTTAAAGAGGCACTATAAAGATACAGAGATGAGTAAGACATCTCAGCCTTTGTGAATTGAAACAAGAAAAATTCAGTAACTGGTGGAATGATATGTGTTATAAAAATATGTATATTGGTGTATGAGACCAATAAGAGGAGCACGGATTTTATAATCAAGGAAGTTTTCATAGAAGAAGTATCATGTGAATTGAGCTCCCAGCAATAAGTAGGAATTAGATATAAGAGAAGATAAATGTCATTTCTTGAGCAACTTGTGTGGAAATCCAAATAACAGGACTATTTTTAAGACTTTGCCGATTGGAAGTCTCAGTCTCCTTCATCTATGTCACCTCCCCCGCAACCCCTCCCATCTCTGGTAGCCAGCCACCGGTTCGTTTCCTGTATGTGAATTTGTTTCTTTTTTAAATTGTTGTTCAAGTACAATTGTCTCCATTTCTCCCCCACCCCAGCCATCCCCCTTCCCCCCTTGATCCTACCCCCATTTTGTTTTGTCCATGTGTGCTTTATACATGTTCCTGAAAACCGTTCCCTCTTCCCCCCCTTGTTATCCCCTCCCACTTCCCCTCTGCTTACTGTCAGTTTGCTCTAATTTTGATGTCTCTAGTTCTATTTTGCTTGCTTGCTGGTTTGTTTTGTTGATTATGTTCCACTTAGAGGTGAGATCATATGATATTTGTCTTTCACCACCTGGCTTATTTCACTTAGCATAATGCTCTCCAGTTCCATCCATGCTGTCGCAAAGGGTAAGAGCTCCTTCTTTCTTTTTGCTGCATAGTATTCTTTGTGTAAATGTACCATAGTTTTTTGATCCATTCATTTACTGATGGGCACCTAGGTTGCTCCCAGCACTTGGCTATTGTAAATTGTGCTGCTATGAACATTGGGGTGCACAGGTTCTTTTGGATTGGTGTTTCAGGGCTCTTAGGGTATAATCCCAACAGTGGAATCAGTTTATTTTCAGTCGTGTTGTATTGACCTGTTCTTTGCGCTTCCTTACCTGTTTTGTTACCTCTGTTTCATTAGGGGTTGGAGCAGGTCCTGAGGGATACATACAGAAGTAAAAAAGACACAAACTTTTAAGAAGTCAGTTTGTTTATGCCTTTGCTTCACTGACAAATGCTCTCTGTCATGGCAAAACATCCAACATGACAGCTCATTTAGGGTTATTTGTGGGATGGTTGGGGACCTTCACATCATGAACTGTTTCCATTTATGTGGTCTGTGTGCTCCTTTGTTGCTGTTTGGAGATGTCCCTTAGCTTTTGTCCTTTGGTGATGTCAGCATATAAGTGGCTTTCTATAGACATCACTCCTCTGTGTTACCTTTTCCTCTATTTTACAACTGTCAGTTAGAGAAAATTGATAGCAATGTAAATGATTCCTGTCCACAGAAATGCCAGCTGTGTCCACCACAATACAACTGATTATTGCCCTCGGATTGTTGCCAGTTTTGCATCTATAAGCAAATTAATTTTAAAATTACTGATGGACGTACACATTTGTTCTTTGGATTCTTTTTTAAAAAGTGTGACTACTGACTGATTCCCTCATTAGCAAATGAGCTAAAATCTTTGATAAATGTATTTTATGAGTTATGATTTATAACATTTGTTTTCCAGCATTTACTTGCATTAGCAGGAATCCCTTTGTGGTGAGTTCTTTTCCAGATGACTGACTTAGCCACATCTGACATCCACCTTGTGGCCCATGGGAAGTCACCCACCCTTGACCCACCAGAGGGCAAGTGATGGCTGGCTATCACTCTTACTCTCTCTTCTCATCCTGCTGTTCAGAATAGCTCCAGACAGGCATGGGTCAGGGAGAGAGCTTTACCCTTATGCTGTTCTTGAAGGTATACACAATTTTCCAAAATCTTAAAAAAAATTTTTATTGTAATTTTTGCATTATCGTTTAACCCCCTTATACCCCCCTGCCCCACAATCACCACACTGTTGTCCATGAGTCTTTTTTCTTCCTGCCCAATCCCTCCACCCCCTAATCCCCCACCCCTTAACTGTCATCCTGTTCTCCATCTATGAAGTCTGTCCTTATTTTTCTTATTAGTTCAGTTTGTTCATTACCTTCCACATATGAGTGAAATCATTTGAAACCAGTTGTCTTTCTCTGACTGGCTTACTTCACTTAGCATAATGTTCTCCAGGTCCATCCATGCTGTCACAAAGGCTAAAACTTTCTTTTTTACGGCCCAGTAGTATTCCACTGTGTAAATGTTGCATAGTTTATTTTTACCCACGCATCTACTTGGGCTGCTTCCATATCTTGGCAATTGGAAATAATGCTGCCAACCTGTTTTATATTTTATCTTTTTACCCAAGTTCTTTTTCTTGGGTCCTTCTTGCTTGGTTTAAGGATATGAGAAAAAACGATGCTTCTCTATTCTCTTGTGGAGAGGAAAACAGACACACTGCAGTATTATTTATACTTCAGACATTCTTGCAATTACCCCACCTCTGTCCCCCACCCCAATTACTTAGTCTATTCTTTGACCGGTTTTCAGGAATGGGCTGCTGATTCTTGCCGACTGAATTCCCTGGGAAGTGGGCTTTGATAGAAAGAGGAACATGCGTGGATTATTAGCATTGCTTTCAACGTGCGTGGTAAAGGAAGCAGGGCATGGGACAGAGAGTGGTATGGCTGTGACACGGTCACAGCAAAGGCCTCAGCAGGTTCTTTGGAGAGCCCTGAAACTGGAGAGGCCATTTAGAGCTGTTTCAATTTGACACAGAAGGCTGGTCCTTTTAAATCCTTCACCAGTAATTTTTCTGCATGTATTATTGGATTGAATTTTCCTCCTTCCTAAATATAATCCAGGGGAGTATGTATTTATAACAATGTACAATCACCAAAGTGAAGATTAAAAATTTATTTAATACTTTATGAGTGTGTTGGGTTTTTCATAATATTTGAAATTGTGGCTTTTTTTCTGTATCTTTTGCTTGAAGTAGTGCTTCTTGGATGTCATCCTAAGGTAAGTGAATGGTTTTTAAAAATACAGGAAATTGGTCCTGACTGGTTTGGTTCAGTGGATTGAGTTCCAGCCTGCAAACCAAAGGTGTTCACCTGTTCGATTCCTAGTCGGGCCACATGCCTGGGTTGCAGGCCAGGTCCCCAGTAGGGGGCATAAGAGTGGCAACCACACATTGATGTTTCTCTCTTGCTCTCCCTCCTTTCCCCACTCTCTAAAAGTAAAATAAATAAAAGTATTAAAAATATATAAAATATAAAATAAATATTTAGGAATTTGTTTTAAAACAAAACATATACGTATCCTTCTACAAGGGCATCAGACACTGATTCATTAGGCATGGTCTAGAAGTAAGAAGATCATGTTTTTAATGTTTACAAATAATGAAAAAAAGGCAGAGATTTGAATCAGTGGGTAACAGATTATCTGACTACTGGCTTTCCTTATCTTCAAAGTTGGGTTTATCTTCATTTACATTTTAACAGGAGAATATTTTTATCAGAGACTGCATTTTTATTCTTACACATCTTTAACAAAAGCCTTTCAAGATCTAAATTAAAGGAAAATAAAAGAAAAGATGCTCTGGGAAAATATTTTAAATATATAAGGGAAGCACAGTATGAAATAACAATGGGAAGATGGCATTACTATGTTCTGTATGTTATTACTAAACATTCAAATGTCACACTTCTCCCGAGTCTCCAGCTCTATAGCGTTAGCCCAGTTGCAGGCTGAACTCTTGCAATAGGGAAATGATGATCCAGTTTTAAAACAATTTTTATGTAATACATAATTTTACATACTTGTCATACATAACATCTGTCAAATATTTACAAGCAGACATAGAAGGCTTCGTGTCTATCAAAAAGGCTGTAAGATGAGAGAATCAGAATTTAAACTGGCAGGGTAAATAAAACAAATGGAAAGTTCTTAGGGTAAATAAGAAAGCCTTTTATTTAAAAAATATTAAGTTATCTGAGTATGCTCTGGACTGGTAGCTCGAGACCATTTTTAAAATTTTTTTTTTGCACAGCGTGAGTGATTTATGTAAAGAACATCTCCACAGTATTATACTCTGCTGGCAATCTCCAGCCGCAGTTGCTCAGAGTCTTCCGTGGGATGTTTTCTGTAAGGAAACGTTTCTCTGGTTAAATAACTGGGAGGCACTGCAAAATCTACCTCCATGTTCAAGTTATTCCATACATGTTAAAGGCTTTAACAAGTAAAGAAATTTGTATGACTTTTCTTATACAGTCTTTTCTGGGGTTTTTTGTTATTGTTCAATTTTGGGTTTTGTCCATGTGATGTTTTTTCACACTCTTGTTTATATTTCGTGGAAATAGTATTCAATGAAACATACATTCAGAAACACTGATTCAATGTACTATATATTTGCATTAAGAGACTTCCCAGTCTGGTTAGAAGTGAATAAATATTAGCTTCTTCTGCAGGCTGGTTCCTCACAGAAAAATTAATTAAAGAAAGTGCATATTTGCAGATCATTCTCACTTATGAAAAATAAAAGGTATACTATTATAGAAGTAATAAAGGACCAGTTTACCATCTGAGTGACTACTTCAATTTGGCCTTCAATTTGGTAGATGTTTTGATGCTTCAAAATATAATTTACTACTATTTTCCCAGGGAATATTTTTCTTCCTAAAACAAATGATGTTGTTACAATGACAAAAGCCTTCTATCTAACGTGAGAGACAAAGTTTCACATTTGACTATAATTTGTACTAAATAGTTTTATTTACATTTACTTTAAAAATTTCAGTGTGATGTACATTTAAAAATTTTACAATATATTACATGTACATATTTTTCTAATAAACCCAATAAAACACATTACTAAAAGGAATACACTATTTATTTATAAATGTAAATAGAATGTAAATTTTATTGTAACAATAACTGAATTACAGTGACATTTAAAATTATATTATATATTTTTGGAAGATACGCTTACATACCTTAAAATTATATAGGAATATTAACTAAACAGACAAAAATTATACTGTCCCAGAAAATGGAGTTGTGTGGTCAAAATTTATTATTTTTTTATCATCCAAAATATATGACAATTATTAAGATTTTATTTAGATACAAAAATTCCAGTTTGTTAAAAGGTACTCTGTATGTTGATAAATTTAAAATGCATCATGCTTAAAAAATGTGTTAAGGTTTTTAAATAGGAGATTAAAAAGAAAACAAAAGCACTAACCAAGAAAAAACATATGGTGTGGTTCCAGCACACACTTAATATAGGCAATGTGATTTTCTGCAAACCAGGCTTGTAATCATGAAATTCACAGACTTTCACTGATCTTTGTGAAGAGTTCACACACCACTTCTAAATTTCTCAAAGGAATCTAAGGGTGTGTGTGTGGTAGCTCATGTAAACTCTGGATAAGCATAACTATATTCTAGAGAATTTCCTATGTATTTCTGAATAGTCATGAAGTAATTCCTGTGAAAAACCATATATTTGAGTTCATATGAGCGGTCCAATTTTCAAATGAAAATAGAGTATATCTTTATTAGTGCAGGATAAAAATAAGATGTAACTAATTGAATTTTCTATACTCAAACAATTACTGAGGGAATTCTACTTAAACTTTATACCAAAACTATTTAGAAACATCCAGTATTTTATTTTAGAGGGCAGCTTTGTTTTGCTGCGGTTGTTAGTATTTGCAAATAGTAAATGTGGGTGTTTTGGGTTAAGACCATTTCTTTACCAGGTAAAGAAAAGCATCCCAATTTTAGCTTAGTTAATTTGATAACTGTATTTGAGGAAAAATACAGAGAATTGAATGAAAACTTTTAGGTACCAGGTTATTATTAGCTTAAATACATCTTCAGATTCAGAAATGCCAACTCATTCAAACAGTGGATGACTAAATTCTTAGTCATCTAGTTTTCTTTCCATTTGTTGATTTTTGAGATGATTCTTTTCTGAGGTCATGAAAGACCAGACTAATCCGGACACTGTGGAATGAGAAGGCAAGCCTGTGGAAATGGTATTACTTGGAAGCATATCATCTGCCTCTTAGATATTATTCAATTTACTGAAAGCATCATAAAAGGCATCATATTTGCAAATAATGGCTTCGAGTTAAAAGCAAATTATGCATTTTAGTGAAAATAATTGTCTTTAATCCTTGACATTTTTTGGTAATTCATTTCCCTTTAATGTTCAAAATATAATATAGTTCCTATAATCCATTCCCATATTTGAACACTGTGTTTTACAATGACTGATCACTGTTCAGAAGGAAGTAGTCATTTGAACTCCCTCTGACTAGCCATTTGCACACAATTACAGAACTTAAAGGCATAGTGGGACAAAAGCAAAACTCATTTCCCTATAACTCAGATCAAGTCTTTGCTATTGCACAGAATGAGTTAAGTATATTTCCCCATCGTAGCAGAACAATTTAACACAATTTTGCAGATTAAAATGCCAATTTTCTTTTCTTTACATTTTCATTGTAGCTTCTTATATTTGAAAAATATGTGACTAAACTATATAAAAAGAAGCATAGATTTTAGACAAAGTAGCCACCACATTCAAATACTGCTCTAATTTACCTGGCATATCATCTTCTATTGTTTATTCCAATAACTATTTTATACTGGGAAAAACTTTTAACAGGGTTTTTTTTTTTTTTTGCTATTATCACATAATTGCATTAATCCAGTTAGATCAATTTTACTTCAACTCTTAGGAGTGTGAAAAGTAGAATACAACCATATACCATGTATACAACCATGTATTTGCTAAATGAGAAGTAACACTTTGAATATAAATAACAAAAACAGAGAAAGATAAAGTGGGGAAAACAGCTGAATTAGTTTTATTTCTACTTCCTGATTTTCAGGAATGGAGATCTTTCAACCTTGCGATTATGATCAGAATATGAACAGGTAATTATCCTGGGTCACTTAACAAAATGACTTTAACTCTAAATGAATTCTCCAGTAACACTTAGATGTTAATTCTCAGAAGAAATGTGTATATTTTTGCTCCTCCTACTGTGTAAAACCAGAAAATACTGTACTAAACAAAGCCTTTGTGACTTGAACTTACAAGATTTTCTTCCTAAAGTGTTTCTCACGAGGAAGACTCACCCTGTCACTATCTCACTCCTTGTTTTCTTCAGAGAACTTCCCACTCTACAACATTATCTTATTTATTTACTTTTACATTATGAGTGGTCTGCACTCCCCAGCCAGCCCAGAAGCTCCTCCACTCGGTTGAACACAGTTTGTTTACGAGCGACTAGAATAGTGGAATAGTGGCTGACATATAAAGATGCTTGGTACCATTTATTAAATAAAGGAGCAAATGAATTCATTAAAATCTAATAAAAAAGTATAATAAGTTGATTTACTGAAGCTTTCCAAACACAGCTTTCTTGTTTATAAAACAGGGACTAATTACATTTCATCCAAAAGAGAGTTGAAATAATAATTTTGAAAGTAATATAAATTGTCCTAATTCAGTACAGAATTAACAACATATGGTTAACCCCATGTTACTTCATTTACCAGTAGACATCAAGGAAAATTGTTATCCAGAGCTCAGATAATTACATGACTCAAATAATTCCATTATGTATTTTTAATTTCATAATGGACCATGACTTTCCACCTTTATCCTTATTCCTTCATTTCAGTAAAGTGCTCTATATGCTATACCTCTCCATTAGAGTGAAAATAAATTCTATACACAATAGAATTAAACACTAAAATTTTTAAAGAACAAGGTGACACTGATGGATTTTAAAATATTTTGTATTTAACCCCATTATTATATAATTCGGGAAATATCATGGAGTTGAGATCAACTCACTACTAAAACAGAGCAGATGCAATGAATTAGTCAACCACTCCAGAACCTTTGCTGTAATTAATGCCACTCTTCATGGAGAGCTTGAATTTAGTTCTACAATCATTCTCAGTACCATGTTTCATATTGGTAGCCCTTTCCAATTGGTCAGAGTGGGCTTGCATGGTGAAATCCATGGGTAATCAAAGATCAAGTTTCAACCACTCCTTTCATCAGGTTTATGCAGATTATTAAATTACACTCAAAGCAACTCATGGGTTAGAATCTGATTTTTTGACTTTTAATTTACTGATATCCCTTTCCTAAAATAAAATCCATTTTACTTAGGGGAATTGTAATACTTCAAAACAGATCATGGATCACAGTAAAAATAATTTATAAACATCAAAAAATAACATGTAAAAGAAAATTTATATTAATTCTTTTAATATTTTTGCTTTGAAGTCTTAATTATTATTTAACAAATTTGCATTTTTATATTATAGTTTTTCTTTGAAGCTACAACTTATTAAGTTTATGTGTTTCTGGGCATTCGGATTACCTTTAAACAGTGACTTCATATAACGTGCCATTTATTTAGAACGTAGTGGAATGCCAATGGTGCTTATAAATCCATGATAACCTACAATATCTAACTGGGTGATCAGACTGATCCAATAAAAAAGGTATAATATCTTTCTAGATCTTTGGCTAAGTCTTCCTTTGGCTTTATGTTTCTTTAGTTAATTTTGAGAACAACAGGTAACTTTCTTCATGTTGTTCCAATTAATTCAGAATCTCCTATCAAGTTGTAAACAGAAACAAAACACCGAGTTCATGTCATTAAAGTTTAAATGCTGTAGAGTTTTACTAAGATAGTTTACCTACAATATTTTTTAAATTGTTACTCTCCTACATTACTTGATAAATTCATCTATAGCTATTGTTACATAAAACATAAAAATTATAAATTAAAAGAAACTATGCATTACATATAAAGTATACTATATATTTGAAAAATATCTGGCAAAGTCTCAAATGCTTGTTTTAGACATTTGAGTTAGATTATTCATATTTTAATGGTTTACAATTATATATTATTTGAGATTTTCATATATTGCAACCTACTAAGCAATTCTAACATCTTATCTCCTATAATTAAGTTAATAGATAAAAGCATTTTTAAACAGAATTATACTTTAAGGCACTGTTTTCTTTTACTGATCCATAGATAAATGTTTAAGTGATAAATACTGTAGTCTTAACATAAAATATTTCTTTTTTATGAAGTGGTATATTATTTTTCTCAAATAATGTAGCCTATGTCATTTCCTTCTGCATATTTGACTTTCAGGAAAAGTACCTGTACCTTTAATATTCAACATATTAACTAGTTTTACTTTAGTGATAAACCTTTTGGGAGGTTCTGAATTCCTTCTTTCTCCTCTAGGAACTTCCTTTAATGTAATTCCATTATTTTTGCTGGTTTACAATACTCTGATTGTAAGAAATCTAATATTATTTCTGGAAATAGGTGATATATTAAAAATAAATAATTAGTACCTAGAAAACCTGACTAGAACAACTAAAATCATATCTGCAAAAGTAATTAATCTTATATTTAACTATAACATATAAAATACCAAGCATTCTTTCTGAACAAAGCCAATACATTCATTTTATTTTCCAAATTTATATATGCTACTGGAATAAAATGAGTGAATTGACTGGTTCTGAGAAAAAGTTTAATATACATTTGTAAGGTTCAATTAAATCTTTCTTTTATTAGAAAGTCTTTCTCCTTTGAGTATCAATAGTACTTCTTTGATGAAAAATCAGGGCAATAATTTAAATTTTCAATAATTTCAAGTAATTCCTCTCTTGAGTATGAATGATTTTTACTTGCACAGCATATTTGATTTTTAAAATCACCAGTGAATGCTAGAAAGCAAAATTTTCCACTACCCCCAATCTTACTTTCATGGCAAGTATTCTTTCTTATGGAGGGAAATAAAAATGTGAGGGAAATGTGCCTTCTCTATAAAATTTGTCATGTGACAAAAGGAGGGTAATCTACTTGGTAATAGAAGAAGCTACAGAAGCATTTGTAGTTCACATAAGTGCCATTTTCTGTTCTATCAATGCTAAGCCAATGATTTGAAAACACTAATATAATATTGCATTGGAATTACCTGGCTTATACCCACCCCCACCTCCACTCTCCAATACTTGTGCTTAATAAGAGAAAAGCAAGCATTGCAAGGGTTGGTGAATGGTCTGAAGACCTGCTGGAAATAGGTATGCATGTGTCTGGTGGCTTATTAGAACCATTCCAAACTTTGTTGGACATTAAATCATAATATGTAATATATAGTATATATAACATATATATATATACATTATATCTGATATCCCAAAATAAATATACTCATTTCTTTTCTATTTAGAATTAACATTTGGTAGCTTTTGTAAGAAGTGTAAGTGATTCTGATTTTGTTTGTTTTTTTCCCCCCTAATATCTAGTTTAGGATATATTGATATTTGGGCAGTAAAGAAAGGGAACAGTAATAGTGACAAAAAATAAGCTTGCAATGGATTCTGTTGCTTATCTGGAAACTCGGAAGAATAATGTTATTCTCAAGGTGTGTAAGATACCGGCCTGGGAGTCCTCTCTCCAAAGGTAGTGAAGTCCAAGCTGTAGTCTTGGACTGCGCCGGTTCTGGATTATTGACAGTAACAAGCAAATGAAGAAAACACCACCACACAAGTCAATGCTGACAAATCCCAGGTGAACGGGTATGTGTCTTCGTGTGTGATGATATACATGTGTGGAGGGGTGTGGTTGAGCAAATGGCATTTGTCTACTGTTACCCCCAAAATAAATCATAGTTCAACCATTAGCTAAATCATCTGATATAATGTGGTGATGGACTTTTAAATCAAGTCGAATCCCTTAGTTTCATTGGTCTTATGTGTAAAGGTACATATGTTCAGATTTTCACAAGAGAAGCATCTTTATCAAACATAAGTTTATAAATGAAACTAAATTTTAAAGTATATATCCTAATAGAATGGATATTTAAAACACATAATTGAAAAATGTTTCTATTCACTACTAATGCTCAATTCCCTCCTCCAGAAACTATTCAATAAAATAAATGAGATAATAGCATATGAGTTTTGATCCTCTTTGTTTGACTATCACATTTAATCATGGTATCACAGTAGCACCAAAATTAGGACAAAATACAAGAATTACAGGAGAGATCTTAAATTATATTGAGCTCATTGCATGCTTCAAATGTCTCATTTTCTGAGGAAAAAAAGTTTCCAACTGCCAAACCTTGCTGCATTTTCCCCCCAAAGAAATATAACCCACGCAACCCCAAACTAAACAAAAGATACAATAGACTGATTTTTGAATAGATATGTTATCTACAGTTTATGGAACGGATAGTCCATTTAAATAGAAAAAGATAGATTTTACATAAATAAAGCAAGATCGAGTACAAAAGCACAGCTTTTGTAATTTTGGTAATATTGCAATTTTACAAACATATTGCATAGTATGTGTAAGAAAATAGTTCCATTTGTCATATATATATATACAAGAAAAACATTTACATGAAAGTTACAAAACAAAATAAATGAGTAGTGGACCTGGTTCAAAGAAGTGTATAAATAACAAGACGCTCAAACTCAAAATCACACATCTCCATTGTCAGTGAATGTCCTTGCACTTCATTAACCCTGTTTGGCTTTTATTTATAAATATTCAGACAAATGGGATATTAAGACTGCAAAAAACAAAAAGAATCATAGTTCATTATACCTCATTTCCTTTAATGTTTTTCATTGACTTCTCAAAGATTGGAACCGCTTCAATCAACACATAAAAAATAGCCCTGTGGTTCTAAAAGTATTTGAAATTAATTATATTCTCCAAAGAATTTTTTAGCAAGCAATAAAAGTGTAAACTCAGCTGAGTAAATCCATCCTGGGCCCATCTGGGAATATAGTCTCTACATACTGGTTTTGTGAGTATGAAGCGTTTTATTATGAATGTATAAAAAATAAGTGGACTATACGAAGAAAGATTTTCTTCTAAAACAAAAGCATTAATTAATCATCTACTGCTCAGAATATAGCAAGGAGGATGTTTACTACTTCACGTTATAATTATAAGCCCTCCTATTCACTTGAATAAATTAGTAGAAGCAGCAGCGTTTTAGAGTTAAATGTAATAGAAATACCAGTCTTTGGTCTCTGACATTTAAACAGCTAATGAACTGCACGATGGAACAATATGAATAACAGTGTTCCATAAGGTCATGCATTACTTTATGATTGCTTTAAAAGAATAAAAATACAATATTACTTTGTAATAACAATGCTTTGCAACATTCATTACTATAATATACAAGAGTACATAGAGAAAGTAATTTCTCCAGGTATCTTTGACCAAAGCTACTGGAAGAATAAGGTGACAATATCTCGCTAACAAGAAACTCAAATGTGAATTTTGCTTGATGGCTGTATAGAGAATCTGGCCATTAAGTACCTTCAACTACAATATTTAGTATCTTGATGTTGACATGATCTGCGATAACGTTTAGTCACTTAAATGCATTAAACACTCTCAAGTGTTTGCTGCCTATTGCTGCCTCATACAGAGATATTATTTTAGCAATGGCATAATTTGACAATTTTATAAAATGAGGCACTATCCAATTGAGTATTTCAGATGCTAGAATACAAAGGAATTTTGAATGGCGTAACGTATTATAAAAAATTCAGCCATTGACCTTTGTGATCGAATCATCTTCTCTTTAAAAAACCAATGCTTTTTCATTTGATGGAATAAATAATAACAAATGATAAAGAGTATTAATATTTAGTAAATATTTCTATTAATTTCCTAAGTAGTCATTTTTAATAATATCCAGATATATTCTTTTCCTTTTTAATGTCAACCAAATTACTGAAGCCTGCCAACGAAGTATTATTTTCTAAAAGGGACATTAATGTTCAAATGGAAAGAGCCAGAAAGGGAGTACAGAAAAAGGAGTAGGGGGTGGGATGCTGGAAAGATTTGCATTCCAACATTTATAAGCAACATGTTAAGATATAGAAGGAGAGTAATAGTGCTAGTTCAGACTGGGCTATCGAACTCAAGACTGCCGAGTCTTAAGTGAACCACTGAAATTTAGAAATGAAAGTAACCAAAAAATCTTCTAATTTGATGTATACCTCTCAGAGATAAGTAAGCTCTGTCCAAGATAATTAATTATATTTCTTTAGGTCATGTGAGTAGGCAGGGGCAGCAATAGCTTAGAACTCCTGGCTCTGTTTTCAGAGATTCGGGCTACTGAAGTCTAAGATTTTGTGGTTAACGTAAAAGCATTTCCTGGTTAATGTAAAATTTGAAGCATTATCTTAAATCCTTTGTTATATACTTTTGTACCAGATTATAAAGCTTATGGTTCATAATAAAACAAGAAAATAAATAGGACAAAGAAGTACAGGGTAGAAATTTTAGAGACGTTGAGGGAAAAAATGAAATTTGGAAGTGTATATTTTTTAGAAGTATCTTACTGAAATAGTCTGAATGAATATAGTATTTGCCATCTTTGCTTCTCTCCTTGTAATCCCATCACCGGAACTCAAATGTGTCTCAGTTTATTCATTCCCTCCTAAGGATTTAAATGCTAAGAATAGTTAATTCTCTTCCATCCTCCTGTCTTGCCTGCCTGCATTTTTCCCTTCCCCATTCCTGCCTTCTCCAGCTAAAATGAATGCAAAGTTTAGGGTTCATGTATTACACTTGAAGAATCATTTTTTTCTGAGTTTGATTTAGGAAATATGAAATTTGCATCTACATAAACTGCACTGTATTTATACATGTTGTGATGTAAAAATGGTACTGTTAGAACAGATAATGAGTCTGCTTGGGTAGTCTGCAATGAAGGGACCGCTGTATTAACAAAGAAACTAACCTTTTATAAGAAATTTAAAGACTCTTAGGAGCAATCTTTTGTGTCTTCAATAGAAGCTTGAACTCCAAGGCTAAATACTTAGATGCTAAGGAGTCTAAAGCAGCCAGTCAAGTAATTTAAACCAATTTAGTGTTGGATAGGAAAACCATCTGTATCACAAATTTTTTTACTAAATTCAACAGCTATTTTTACATCATTTAGACATCAAGAGATTAGACAGTCTTAACCTCTTAACATATATTTCTTTTTACTTGTTTCTAAGACATTTCAGAATATATTTGAATTTGAAATTTGATAGCCCTCACTAGACTTGGTTTTTATAGGTTTTTGTCTCCTCATTCTTTTCATCTTTTCTCCTCTTATGCCACATAATTTAAATTTTCAGTGGCCTCTTCCACCTCTTATGATATTTGCTTTTGGAATTAGAACACGTTAGAGCTGAAAGGGGTCTCAAGAGACATTTGGTTCAATACTTGTTGCAACGTAGAGTAAACAGAAGCTTGGAGGTATCCCGGACTGCCTAAATCAGCTCACTGATTGGTAGAAGACAGAGCTGAGATTAGAAACATAGCTAATCACTAATCAAAAAAAAGAAGTTCCCGCTTGATTAAGAAACTTCTAATGTTCTAAATTTAGAGATGTTTTGAATTTTAATTATGATTCAGATCAATAGGTTTCCCTAAAACGTCCACAAGAGCAATTAGCATCCACAATTTCTCACAATTTCTTGTGTTGTACTTTCTATTAGTATTTTGCAAAAAACAGTGCAAGAATTTCTCAGGTTACATCCTAACATTTTAACTTAAATAAATTGAACTCTGGTATTATGATATGACTTTTAAGCAATTGCATATCTTAGTTTTCACTCCAATATTGATTCAAAGTTTTATATAATAAGCCCAAACAGAAGTCAAAGTCATATTAAAAGTAATAAAGCTGCACTAGCTTTCTGACTCTTCTGCTAAGTATAGAGTGCATTTAATGAAATAATTCAGTTATTTGATATGGTGGATTATCCAAACAAAATAATTCTGGCCAAATGGTTCACTCTGTTGCTGACATTACCCAATTTTCCTGCTTCCACTACCCAAATAGCTTGAACAGGTTCCAATCTCTCACTTCACTCTGTGCTGTAGAGGCCTGAACTCCAAAGTGTCCATAGTCATGGACCCCAGAATGAGGCTTCCAGGCACCTATAACAGTGTGCATCAGAGGACTGGGCAAGACTGACTGACATGTGAAAATTAAGGACTTACCTTATGGTAATCAAGTCATTTTCCCATAATAGAAAATGTTTAATACAATTTTACATTCTCGGATTCTGTAAATTTCAAAAAAAAAAACTGAGTTAAGGAGTGCTGTGATAAACAAGTCTACAGTATTCTGGATTATTTATTAGAAGCTAATTTATAAAAATAAGCAGTGGAGAATGGAAAGAACTGTGATTTCTAGTAGTAGGGTAGCTTAACAGTCTGAGAAAAGTAACTAAATACTAAGAGTTGAAAGAAAATAAATTCCTTAAAATATGAATCTAATGGAGTAAACACATTTTCAATGTTAACATTTGTTAACATTTGTATTTTTTTTACTTTGAGCAGGAATTTTGAATTTAATTCCTACTGTCCCTAAATCTTAATCTCCAATAAAAATATATAGATATAATTCTGAAGATGATATTCTAATGGAAAGTGAATCCATTCTCAGCATAATGTGTCACACTAGTACTTATTTATTGAGAGGATGCTTGAATTTTAGCAGTCGGAGTCAAGTATAAGGTGAATGAAGCAAACCAATATTGTAGTATTAGAACCAAGGAGTAATGAATAGCATGGGGATTCCACACCCCCTGTATTCCTCTCTTAATCCTATGTTATGTTGCAATAAATTAGATGTTTTGTTAAAGTAAATACGTCACATGCAATAGCCAAGTAAATACTACATAAGGCCATTCAGATCTGACAGATGACAGTATAATGGCATTTTGTTAATTAGGTAAAGATTATATTGCTGAGTGCTTTCAAAATTTCCTAATGTACAAAATTCTAGACATAGTAGACAAAGAGTAACAACACATGGATTTTAAAGAAACAAATAAAATTCAGAGTGGGATTCTATCTTGTTTTGTTTTGTTAAAAATCATGTATTGAATTTAAATTTTTAGTAAAGCAAGCATTACACAATGCTTTAAGATTTTAAAATTCAGGGAAAAAACATTTACATCCCAAAAGATGAGTGGAAAATTGTGCTTTCAGACTGTAGTGTTAGTTTTCTTACAGGGTTAATTGAGCATTTCATCTTGCCATTGGATACTGGGAATATCATCTATGCAATGGATATATGTGCAGTTCATATCCAGGTCCTGCAAAAATCTAAAACTGTGTGCTTCACTTCAAGTAGCAAAGGCACCTATGTTATTCTCCCTTTTGAGCGAAAGTTTTGATCCAGTTTTCCTGCTGAGGATGAGACACTGTTCTGACACCCACACTCTCTGTGTTGAGCAGTACAGGAAATCACAGGAGAAGGTGGAGGCAAATCCCTGCTTAACGCCGGAAGAAGTCGCTCTGTGGACCATCTGAAGAAGCTCTGGACTGATCACAAGGGAAACCGAGCAGAACTGTGAAGCAGACAGACAGGAACAAAGGCTATTGTGGTGTGAGGAGGAATCAGTCCCTTCAGCTCCACAAGCAGATGTTGCTACTGGACTGACAGGTGGAACCCACTCCTGCTGGAGAAAGGTAGAGTTTGCCGTTGGGGCACACACACAACTCGAACACCGTCTGTCGGGCATTTGGAGAGCTGGGCGAGGATGAGAAAGAGCCGGTCGGCAGATTTCCCAGCCGAATTGTGTCCGCGTTCAAAAATATCTAGGGGGGAAAATTGCATTTTAATTCATGTTAGCATTCTCCATTCCTCGGAGCTTTACGACATGGCCTAATAAGAAAGACTACACAACAAATAATTCTAGTGGTTTAGCTGCCATGCTTTGTTGAACAAACAAATTGCACTCCTACGGTACAGCCCAAAAGCTCTCCAGCTATCTTCTCCTCTGAGACATGGTGAATTCTGATGGGAAGTCCTTGATCTGAAATAGCAATATTGTATAATCTGCTTGAGATGCCAACCCAGTTATTCAAATACCACAGAAAATTCATGATTTTGACAGAGTATCTCATTTTAACTTCTTAATTATGCCTAGTTTAAAGAATGTACAAGGAACTTCAAAGTTTCTACAGTCATGGACCCCAAATGAAACTTCTGCATACCTGTGTGCAGAAGTGTGCTTTGTGGGGAGGGGGGGAGCTTCATGGAGATGACATTACTGGATGGGAAATTAATAAAAAAATGACTCTAGCCTAGTTTTGAAAAATACTCACAAAATCATGCTGACAGACTTTCTAAAAGATGTACTGAGTAGGTAATCTGCAGGATTAACAACAGATAGTCGATATAATCAGAGTCAAAGTCTCCACGAAACATACTCCTTGTACTCAGCACCTAGTTTGCTGTATCTTCTAACTTGCAAGATTACTTCGCTTTTTCCAAATCATGGCCTTAACACTGTTAGGGACCATGATCACACAGTCTTGACATGCATGGGGAAAGATCCAAAAAAAGACAAAGTGGATCGTGAACTTGAACGAGAAAACAGAAACGAAAACAAAAACAAAAAATGAAAAAAACAACTACCCACACAAACACAAAAACCTCTCTCTAGCCTTTCCTTTATTATATTGTTACGTTATAATAAATTATAAATTACTGCCTAAAGACATCTTTAAAGTGACAGGAGAATCAGAATACACCATTTTTTACATATTTATCCTCATCCAAGTTTTATTCATTTCTTACTAGGACTCTTGAAATAGCTGCCTAACTGGCCCACCCGGCTGCCATTATTATTCTCCTATAGTCTATTTTACATATTACTAGAGTAAACTTTTAAGAAATGCAAATCAAATCACATCACCCCCAGTGCTCAAAATTCCCTAATGGTCTCCACTACACTTAACATGAGCCTTGATTCCTTTCTATGACTGACAAGTCCTACACAACCTTGCCTATCTCTCTAAAATCATTACCTATAATTCTTCTCACTCTAGCTCTTACATTTCCACAAATGCACCAAAAGAACTCTTACCTCAGGGCATTTTTATTCCCTATTTCTTTATAGCTTGAAATATTTCTCTGCAGATATATATATATGAATGATTAGGGGTAGTAATATATATATATAACATACATATATATTTTTATATATGCATATATACATACTTACATATATATACATATATTTATATATATGATTAGGGGTAGGGATAGTAACTAGGTGGCTAGAGAATAGGAGTGGAGGGAGATTTCTACTGTTAGTCTCTTTCATACTTCTAAAATTTGAAACACAGTAACTAATTACCTATGCAAATGAGTCAGAAAAAGGATTCATAGACTATGGTCATGCATAATTTAGATTAATTTGGATGTGAGCATGTTTGTTCGAGTGTCTGCTATATGGTCATCTTCTCAAAAAAGGACTTCCCTACTCTTCCTACTAAAATAACACTAATCCATTCATTAATTTCTCCTTGACAGTTTCACTTTTCTTTATAGTAACCATCCCTTCCTAACATGTATTGTATTCGCTCATTTATTGTGCTTCTCTTACATAAAAGTAAGATCTACGAGGGCAGAATCTGTCCTTGGTTCACGGCTACAGGACAGCTCATAGAACTGTGGCAGTACACGCTGTGTGAGATGATGCTCTCCCTTCCCCTTGGACATGTCCCTCCACTTTGGGTACAAATGTCACCCTCCGCCAAAGTCCTTTCATCAGCTTTATCCTCCATAGGCCTTTCCCTGATATTCCACTAGAGAAAGATTTCGTTTGGTTTTCCTGTAGCACTTTATTGTTACTGATATCTTATTTTGCTAATATGTTACATATTATTTTATAGTTTATATGTCTTATTTTTCGTGGAAGGTAGAATCACACCTAAATAGTTTTACAATTCCACAGTGTTTGACCCTGCACATATGGCATCCACTTAAGACAAACAGTTATTGAACAAATGAATAGATTATACAATAAATGAATGATTACCTTGACCAACAGTATTGAAAGTTAAGAATGCATCTTTACTCTTGGGTTAAGTGACAGAAAGTAAAGAGAAAAAAAGGCCTTCTGTTTTAATTATTTTAAGAAGATTTGTTTTTTACTGACTTAAAAGTTAGAAATGAACAAAACCAGCAAAAGAAAATGATACATTTTTGGGCATAGACGCTGGGCCTCATTTCTTCCGGCTCTGTTTCCATGTTGAGGAACATCAGTGACTGTAACTCACTGTTACACACTCCAGGTTCTTCCATGCATTTCTCCATGGTGGGGGCTGGGGGCAGGGATGACTCCTCCTACTGAGTCTGAGGGTTTGAGTTTGAGAGAGAAACTGGCCTTGCAGAGTTCATGCCCCTTTCTTCACTTCTCTTTAGGAGCTGGCATGCTTGCAGAGTAGACACTCTTACATTCCAAAATTATCCCATGGGCAAGGTCTGGGACTGTGGGGTTTAGGTCTGCACACTTAGAGGTGAGTTCTCTGAAGAAGCATTAGGGGCTGGTGTTTTGCCCAAGAAACTTGAGACACAGACGATAAACAGTGGGGCATGGAAAGCAAAAGAACAAGTGTATATGGAGGCTCGCGTGGGATTGACCAAATGACTACAAGATACTGAAGAGACTGTGAATGGTTCACTATTAGTAAGCGCAGAAATAAATGTCTCTGGTTAGTGCTGGTGATTCACAGAGGCTTGCTAACACCGAGCCAAATCACTAGGTTTTGTGGTTTGGAACTAAATGTCTTTCCATTGGTGTGGCCTGAGGGAATAAATGTAGAGAGTAGCTGTTTTGATACAGGTAGGGCAAGCAGGTGGCAGCCTTGGAAAGCAAGCACAGATGTAGAGACCTCATCAAGGGGCATTAGCCTTGAACCTCACACTGTGTGGCCCACTAGAGCTTAGCTAGAGCACCGCCCTCTGGCTCTCCTATCCATTTAGGGGCGCTTTAACAATATTTAGCTCTATGACAACACTTAATTCCATCAACTTCTGATATCAAAACTATAGCCTCAACCACATAAGGGAGGTAGATTGTATTAATGGATAAATTAAAATGAACAGGGCCATTAAAAAGAGAATATATTTTCTTGGCTTGATATAGAAAATGTGATGAGGTAAAAGAGCTGATACATATTAATTCTTTCCAACCCAACATTGCTCAGCTTCTCCAGGCTTCTGCAGCATGGACAGGCTTGCTCATAGCTCTGTCTGCTAAAGCAGTCACTATAATACTGGTTACTTTCCAGCTTCTAAAATGGATGTTTCTATTCTGTAGTATCCTACAACCCATATAATCAACTTGTTATGAAACTCTTCCTGGTATTCAAAATTATACCTCTGAGGTTTTAACTCATAGCCCATTGTCTTCTTGTCACTAAGAGTTCATATATCCCATTCTTACTGGTTGAAATTAGACCTATCACTATAAGAAAAAATCTTAATCATTTTGTAAAATAAAAATTGTTTTCTTCTTCCTCTGTGATCTTATATATGTTATTACATTGTTGCTTTGCATATACTACTGTAAAACTTTGTATTCTTAAAATCATGATTTGTGTGGTTCTCAGAGCTGAATTTGAAATTCCTTGAAACATTATATCAAAAATAACGGAACCTTCTGCAGAGCAGAATTTTGTGTGCAATTTCATTCTCACACATTTTGTTCATTATTTCAGTTACTTCAATGCTATGCCTGTTCTGATTTTAACTAGTTTAAAACCTATCTAAAGGTAAATTTGACATCTTTCTATACAGTTTAGTAAATGATCAATCTGCCTTTCTGTGGCACACCATGAAACAAAGAGAAAGATTTTATATCATTTCAAATTTCTTTATTGGAAAATTACATGTTGTTTATTCTAATACAAAACGTTGTGCTTTTCTGTACCTTTGCTTTATTGGTATAAAAATGACCATAGCTGAAAACCTCTGGATATGATTTATTTATAGCATAATCCTCAATTCACAATTAAATGACAACATCTAATTGAATCCAAGGAATTTGCTGATACTTTGAATAAAAGAACATCAGTAAAGTGGTGCATAAGTAGGAGCAGAACAGAGATTAATAAGCACCAATATTTATTATGGGATGATTCACTATGAATAATTTGAATGAACTCATTAGCATGATAAAAGCAACTCTTTAAAAAGGATGTGAAATATTTAGCAAGGGTTTTGTCTTGCTGTGGAAGGCAAAGTATTATATGTAGTCTGTAACAGTAGTGGAAAGAAACCCTAAAGGTAATATGGATATATTTTTTAAATATTCTAAAGCATATTTATAGATCACTTATATTTTAATATCCAGTAAGATGCTAATGTGGTCCTGAACATGACTTTGTTTATAAAAATGATCAAAGTATGAAATTAAAATTTATCTTGAATCAACAACTGAGATAATGGCAAAAAAGTAAAAAAATAATGTCTCCCTTTGATTGTATTAGTTTATGCTGTCATCTTTACATCTGAAGAGGAATAAAATGCTCCAGGATATCTCTTAAATTAGCCTTCCATACTTTTTTCCTGAATTTAAACTTTGTAAGCTCATATAAAAAATAATTAAGCACATAAGGGAAGAAAATACTGAAGGAATGAATTGGTATAAACAGCAAAACAACACATTAGAACTTCAAGAACTTTGAGAATTAAAATAAAAGTATACATAATAGAATATGCATTATGTATAAGGCTTTGAAGTAATTAAGGTAGAATTAAAAATAAACGATCAAAAAAAGAGCAACTACCAAGATGACCAGGCAGATTTGGAAAAACAACAGATGAGATCCCTAGAAATGAGCAACATAAGTACCAAAACTAAGAGCTCAATGTAGGTGTTAAATATGAAATTAGATACCGAAGAGGACTCTGGGCATGTAGATTGGGATAAATAAGCAGAGTGAGGCACAGGCAGACACAGAAATAGAAAGTAAGGAGACATGAAGGGATCTGGAGGGCCAATGACCGGTATAGCATTTCTACAGAGTTCTAGAAACAGGCCACAGAGAAAGGGGGGAGGA
Organism: Desmodus rotundus; assembly: GCF_022682495.2. NCBI lineage: Eukaryota > Metazoa > Chordata > Mammalia > Chiroptera > Phyllostomidae > Desmodus > Desmodus rotundus. The sequence continues at coordinate 14,106,513 of NC_071399.1, read as the reverse complement.
AATACGTGAAGACATCTACTAAGTAACTTTCAGAATGGACAAAAATGTGACTCTACAGACACAACAATCACAATGTATACAGCAAGAGAAGTAAATGAAATAAATGTCTATCCATTGCATTAGCATGCGAGAGAGGATGACCAAAGACAAAAGATCCTTGATTTTTAAAGGAATGACAACAGACTTAAAGGAGATTCTTGAGGGAAGTGAAGTGAATGGAAGAAAACTCTTATTAGGAAATAATAATAGGGCTAAATAGTAAAAGAACCTTTCCTTTCTTTTAAAAATATAGGCACTATTTTTGTGGAAACAAACATCCAAGGTAATTCTTGGAAGAATGTTTTGAAGAATGATATAGAATTTAAAAAAACCCAAAGATTAATCTATTCTTGATATTATCTTGATATTTATTAAACTGCCCCACTCATAAGTGAATATCTTTCAGTAGAAAATTAATAGAACCTTGACTTAAGTAAATAACATTAGGCTTACTAATTTTCATTTTCAAGAAGAAATAGTAATACGTTCATTCACATTTAAGCTCTCTTAGGAAGCGGTTCTTCACGTCTCACCTGGAACTATATGCATATACTTTGAGAGGAAGGATTCTTACCAGTAAAAAGCCACCATCTACTCCTGGGAACTCACCTCCCCCTCTGTAGACTGCAGGTGGAGCTCCTTCCTGCAGGTGGCCTTGAAATCTCCTGCCGCGGCTCGCACCTGGACCCCTCGAGGAGCTTCCATTATCAAGGACCTGGTTGGTGATTCCAGCCTAAGGCAAAAACAAAACAATCCGTAATAGTAAAAATAAAAATAAATTACGATGAACTAAAAGATAAAATCCATCAGCTTAAAACAAAGAAGCAGGTGGGTATACATAAAAATCCTTGCTATTGCCAAAAAAAGGGGGGGGCCCAAAATGATGTTTAAAATGGTTTTTGATTACTTTATTTATTTTTTGGCTCTCTCTATAAAACTATTTGTTGGCAACAATTATTAACTCTTATTTATATAATGATTTACTAAGTGTCTTATGTTCTTTCCCTTCACAATGCACATGAAAAGTAGGTCATCATAAGTTCACTTGTTTAAAGCTTTTATACATTCTTATGGTAATGATGGGGTTTTAAAAAATGAGTTTCCAGACTGAGCATGGAAGTATGCATCAATACAGAGACAGCTTCAATGAACATCACGGAATGTGTGAACTGTCAAGCGTGAACAGTCAAAATTCTGTAAGCTTGAAAATTTCCAAAGTACTCTTCAAGCTTCTAGAAATTAATTAAAATTAAGAAAGAAGACATTTCCTCCATCAACTGACTTCTGCTGTTTGAGGAAAATGTCCACAGAATAAATGACATTAGTCTGAGGAAGAAAAATTAAATGAAGGCTGATATACAAGTACCAGTGTGGTTAAAGGTTGACTGCATACATTTTGAGAAAAAAAGTGTTTAAGACAGTGTGTCTGCAAAAAAAGGTAGGTGGGAGACAGTTCAAATGAGCTTCAAATACAAAACTAGAGAGTAGAACCAAAGAAGGTGGAGCAAAGGCAGCAGAATGCAGTAGTAAAAAGCACTAGCGTGAGAAGAGGTTTTATCCCTGAATCGGTCTTTTTGGATAAGTGTTCTGCTCTGGGGCTGTAGTGGCTCGTGCTCCCCTCGCCACAGGAATTCAGGACAGGAGTCCCCTCAGGGTCACGTTCACCACCACTCAGAGCAACCAGCTTACTTTGACGCGATAGACCCAAAGCTGTTTTGCAGAGAGAACCACATTAAACAGTGTGATCAGCTCTCTCAGGAATGGTGTTGAAGGTGACATTGAAGGACTCGAGCCAGCATTTAGGAAAAAAGTGACGTGGGCACGTGCAAATCACGTTTTTTCCCCCCTCACTAAACCAACTTTGAAACTTTCATCTCCGTGTGCCTCTTGGACATCTTCATAAAATCCCTGGTGGGAGTCCGGGTGTGTAAGTTTTTGAATATAAATATTTAAAAGAAAACCTGTATTTTGTTTTTTTAAAAACAAGGATCATACATTTTTGCAGAATATTTGAAAACTTAAAAAGAAAAAAGCACTCAATTTTTTCACTCATAATTCTTACACTTTGACACAGTATCAAATTTCAAAATCTGAATGTTAAAATGTATATTTGTAATGAATTCCCCCGGACACAGCTCCCAATCTGCGCCACCTTGAATAGTACATTGGTGACCACTACTATTTGTTATTTATCCATAACACAAAATGTAATTCTTTAAGTTTGGATATGATTGAGCCATAAAAACTGATGTCAGTTAAAACTTAATTAAAATGGATGAAAGTTCTACAACAGATTATGAATCTGACATTTGTGGAAATGCAACTCAGTGATTTTGTAAGTGGGAGGAAAAGCACAGTTACTTTATCAAATAATTGATATGAGTTATTTTGTTTCTGAGAATAAGGGGTTGCAGTGATTACTCATATATTTAATAGTAAAATATCCATATTAAATGTGCATTTTTTGTACCGTATTTCTACCACATTTTACATTTGGGATTAGAGCATTAAAATATATAAAGGATTTCAGGGCTCTTGAGTTTTTCCATTCTCATCTTTATTAATTATTTAATTAGAAAGTTTTCATCACATTCAGGTGTCTGTTGCTACTGTAGCCACAGAATAAAGCTGCTGTTGACTGACTCAGAGGATTCTTCCCCAAACAGGCCGTAAAGGCAGAGAGCTGGCCCGACCTGGGTTCAGGGAAGTTAGCTAGCAGCAATAAGCCTTGGTTTTATCATTTCTAAATTGACAATTTTAGTGTTTTCTTATAGGATGTGTAAGAAAATATTTAAAAGAATTAGGGAAATAAGTACGTGGTGAAATAGTATTTGAACTATTAATGGCGTTTTTTCTCCTGTCCCATTCTTTTGCCCACTTCCCTTCTTCCCACTCACTACACTGCATCCTTTGCCACTAGTTTCCTTTCATCAGCAAAGCTGATAACGATCTTCTGAGTTTCTTAATCCTACAAATTTTTTGAGTTAAAAAAAATGCTAGCCATTTAATGTGTTGAAAATGATTCAGCATATAAACACAAATATCAGAAGAAAACTGTAAAGAGTATCAATGGCATAGAGGGATGCTTTTTAAAAAAAAGATTTTATTTATTTATTTTTAGAGACAAGAGAAGGGAGGGAGAAAGGGAGGGAGAGAAAGACGGGTGTGTGAGAGAGAAACATCATCGGTTGCCTCTCCTAGGTGCCCTGAACTGGGGATTGAACTGCACCCTGGCATGAGCCCTGACTGGGAATTGAACTGGCAACCTTTCGCTTTGTGGGACGATGCCCAACCAAATGAGCCACACTGGTCAGGACCAGGCATACTTTTAAAGTATATAATTCCTGTTGCTAAATTATCATATCAATATAAGTATTACATTATTTAATGTCTGTATTTTACAATCATTTCAGGGAGAAAGATATATGAAAAAGACATCTGATATTCTTTACCTCAAAATTCAAAAATTTGAGATTCTTGGATAAAAATAAACTCATACATACATCATGTCACGAAACTTCCAGCATTTCAAAAAGTAATAAAAATATGTATGAAACTCCAGTAAGAATCTCAGTGGAATCTCATGAAAGTTAAAACATTATGTCAAAATATTTGGGGATAAAATGTATGTATGACAATTAAAAGATTTAAAAAATAAAGGTAAAGTGGGATATTTTTCTTTTAAAATTAGAACTTAATAAAGTTATTTTACTTAAAATGATACTAAAATTAGAAATTAAAATTGGGTCAATGGAACAAAATAGACTCTAAAACAAAGCATTAGAAGTAATCTGACAAATGCAGATATCATTTGGATTGGAAACTATCAGGGTATTTAGTAAATGTTCATGAATGATGCTTAATAAATTTCCTAGTCATACTGAAGAAAATAGCATTAGATCCTTGACAAACTCTGCGGGAGTAACTTCCAGTTTCATCTATTCAAAACATAAAAATTAATAAAGAAATCACAGACTTTAATATTCAACAGAAAATTCGAAGAAAATTCAGAACATAATTTCCTATTTTATTTATTCAAAGTATAAAACTATAAAAGTGCCCATTTTTAAAGCATTAAATTCATAGCAATGAATTTCACACTACTTCTCAGGACGAGTCCCCAAAGATTATACAGCAGAGTAGGATTAATGTTGAACCCTTACCCCCCTGCCTGTTTCTTCCAAGTGATCCTGTTTTGATGGTGTTTACATAGCAAAGAGGCAATAAGGTTTTGTTTTGATGGTGTTGTGCCATTCTCAAATTTGAAACTGAGAGGCGTAGGTCTTAATAGAATTCTCAACACTCTAAGAAAAGCATTCAGTCTTCTTTTAAAGTAATCCCCAAGATGCAATTACTAAATAGAAACTTAAGTAGAACTTAAGCATTATATAACGTGTTCTTGGTAAATTCTCAACACAGTCCCAGAGAAATAGCAGGCACTCATGAATTATTGGAGGTTTCAATGATGGCAGGAATGGAGAATTGAACAGAAAATTGTATTAAGAAAAAAAAAAACCGACTCAATGCAAACTGACTTGAACGTATAAGAAAGTACACTGTCATCACTTCAGGATACAATGAGCTTTTTACAGATGCAAATGACATTGGTTTCGTTTCCTCTATTTTTATTGTTTTCTGCTCACCAGTGTCATTATGGCCTCTTCCTTCAAATTAGAGCAAACAAATCTCCAGATCAATCGTTTTTCTGTGTTTCCAAGTTTGCAAGCTAAAACAAGCTCTTCAAAATGCTCATTTAATACTAACTCTAGATAAATATATAAAAACATACATAGAATGAAAGAATAAAAGGTAAGAAAGAAGAAAGGAGGGAAAAAAGGGAGAAGAGAGGGTAGGGGAAGAGAAAAATTCTACTTTATTATTATTTTTTTTCATAGGTGGAAAAATACCAGCAAAGTATTTTACCCTTTTATTGACAAAATATCTCAGGGAAAAAATCCTTAACGACTTAATAAATGGTTGCTTTTCCTTGAATGCATAAATGATGTCAAATTAACACGATGTTTCCAGAGAGTAATTAGGAGCTTGCAAACCTCAAATTTCAGTTTTAAACTATGTTTATACAGGAATGGAAATGATGAAGAGATGCCAATTACACCATGAAATATTAACTCATTTACTAATTCCAGGTCAGCATTCTTGCCTTATTCTTGGAACAGTTCATGGAACTTGGATTCACACAATCTTTGGGCAATGGGAATTAAATAATGAATTTCATCACTTCCCAACATGGAGTGTGGAGACTCCACTGAACTGTAATAACTTACTTATAAATTAGCTTAAATAAAAAAGGAAGAATATTCATATATGAGTTATTTCAAGCAAATATGCCACTATCTCGTACTGACCATCCAGCATTCATTTTTTAGCCTTTTAAAATGCAGAGCTTCCTCTTGAAAAACAATGTCAGCTTATATTAACAAATTTTTTAAACTCTACATGTTTAGATTTCCAATGAACATGGAAACTAGTACAGAACTTGGTACGTATTAAGTACTCATCAAACATCTGTTGAATAAATAAATTGAAGAAATCTACTACATTTCCACACCAAAGTATTACCTACACTCTACAGTGAACTTTTGGAATGTTCCTTTCTAAAGCCTTTTATTTTTGACAAAAACAAAACCGAAGACAATGTGGTTACTTCCTCCCCAAATTACCGTTTTATTTACTTGGCCAACCATTTCACCTTGTTGATTAGAATCAGGTGTCAGCTAAGAGTACTGCTTATTGCCCTGAAAGGAAAATTGTCAGCAAAACTTATAAAAATCTCAGACGTTCTGATTTAATCTTCAGTACACAAATAAATAATGGAATAAACCCATCATGACTGTGCTGTGCTTGTTTCAGTTTTGGAATTTAGATCTGTGACACTCACCTGGAGGTTGTAAATCTGCCTTCAGCACCAGCAGATAAGCCTAGCTTAGCTCAATGTTTAAATAATTGATGAATAATTAGAAA